>NW_027175410.1:0-288000 GCF_028021215.1 Eschrichtius robustus
GTCTATTACATATTGGGTGTATGGAACGGTATCTGAGCGAATTTGAAACCCTTGTTTTATGCATCACCCCACCTCACCATTCCCGTTAAGCAGCCATAGTGTGTTTTCTAAACGTGTGACTCTGTTCTGTTTTGTAATTCAGTTCAAGTGTAGCGGTTTTTACATTCCCTCTATAAGTGATAGCTTATGATAAGTGTCTTTTTCTGTGTGACTTATTTCACTTAGAATCGTCGTACCTAACTCCACTCATCTTGCTTCTACTAGCCTTATGAGACATTGATTTCATGTCTGAGTGATATTCCATTGTACATAAGGACCACAACTTCTTTATCCATTTTTCTCTTTCCTGGGATATTTAAGGTGTCATGAAGTGGAGGTTCTTGTCAACAGAGCAGCCCTAAACTTTCGGGTGCCTGTGTCTTGCTGATTTTTAGTTTTTCCAATTTATACGCCCATGAGTGGACGTGCCCTATGCTCCCTAAGCTGTTTTTTTTCCATGTTTCAGGACACAACGTACACTTCTCCAGAGTGGCTGTTGGCAATTTACATCCCGCCCATCAGTGTAGCAAGGCTGCCATTTCTCCATGGCCTGTCCTGCATTTCTGGTTTTGACACTTTTTGCAGCATGGCCCTTTTCACCGATGGGAAGCGAGACTTCTTTGTAGCGCTGATTTGCCTTTCCAGGTTGCTTGGTTGGCCAAAAAGGGCGTATGCGTTTTTTCCTGAATATATTCAGGAAAAAACGCATACGCCCTTTTTGGCCAAGGGCATCATTGTCGACGTTTTGCCGCTTTTCATGTGCTTTAAAGGCGATTCGTATCTACCTCCTGAAATCTGTTTCCTGCAATTCTGCCTTGCTTTCAAATCCTCTTCGTTGCCTTCCCTCAATATATCTGTGGATGAGAGTTATCATTTATAACTCTGCGGGTCTGTGAATTGCATTTTCCCTGAGCTCCATTTTTCAACTGTCTTTTTTGGGAGCTGGCCGCAAAAGCGCGGGATTGCCTCAGGCCCTATTCTGCTTCTGGGCGGCAGGCTGAGCCTGTGGTTAATTCTTCTTCCTGTTGGGAAAATAGAGTGACCTGTGCCTGTCCCAACACCTAGATCTAGTCTCTCATTGGTTGCCCCTCTTCCCGTTCATCCTCAGGACAAATTGCAACCTGTAGGGAACAGGAGGTTAAAGGTGCTGATTCTCCAAGTAGGGAGATTGCTAGTAAAGTAGCTGGAATGGCGAAACCGAGCACAAGGAGATGAGAAATGAGGTGCGTTTTAGAAACCTTTCAAAATCACACGGTGTACCATCTTCTGGGTTTCTCATGCATGTTTTCGATGTAGGAAGATGCCCTTGAACCTGGAGATTTGGGACCCATGGGATGGGTACCACGCAGTATTACTTTAAAGGGTCTGCGTTTGCTCACCCAACCTCACCCAACCTCTCAGCCCCAAGAGTGTCCACCCTTATGTCTCATCCAGCTGTGGGTCTTGATATGGTCAATCCAGGTTGCATCACAGCCTCTGAACGAATTTTGTAAGAATTTCTCTCTCTTTCACTGTCTTTGTTTTATGGGTTTTTAAAAGTAATTTATTTTTATAATGGGGTTTAGCTGCTTTTCATGGCTGTGTTTATGCGGCTTTACACCCACTTGACTCACTTCCAGAGAGATATCAATACATAGGTTTTAAGATTCTTACTAGTCACATATATTCTTGTGTGGTGAATAGGGGGTGTTGAGTCCAGTTCACTGAGCAAGGAGTAGGTCTTGTCTATTACATATTGGGTGTATGGAACGGTATCTGAGCGAATTTGAAACCCTTGTTTTATGCATCACCCCACCTCACCATTCCCGTTAAGCAGCCATAGTGTGTTTTCTAAACGTGTGACTCTGTTCTGTTTTGTAATTCAGTTCAAGTGTAGCGGTTTTTACATTCCCTCTATAAGTGATAGCTTATGATAAGTGTCTTTTTCTGTGTGACTTATTTCACTTAGAATCGTCGTACCTAACTCCACTCATCTTGCTTCTACTAGCCTTATGAGACATTGATTTCATGTCTGAGTGATATTCCATTGTACATAAGGACCACAACTTCTTTATCCATTTTTCTCTTTCCTGGGATATTTAAGGTGTCATGAAGTGGAGGTTCTAGTCAACAGAGCAGCCCTAAACTTTCCGGTGCCTGTGTCTTGCTGATTTTTAGTTTTTCCAATTTATACGCCCATGAGTGGACGTGCCCTATGCTCCCTAAGCTGTTTTTTTTCCATGATTCAGGACACAACGTACACTTCTCCAGAGTGGCTGTTGGCAATTTACATCCCGCCCATCAGTGTAGCAAGGCTGCCATTTCTCTATGGCCTGTCCTGCATTTCTGGTTTTGACACTTTTTGCAGCATGGCCCTTTTCACCGATGGGAAGCGAGACTTCTTTGTAGCGCTGATTTGCCTTTCCAGGTTGCTTGGTTGGCCAAAAAGGGCGTATGCGTTTTTTCCTGAATATATTCAGGAAAAAACGCATACGCCCTTTTTGGCCAAGGGCATCATTGTGGACGTTTTGCCGCTTTTCATGTGCTTTAAAGGCGATTCGTATCTACCTGCTGAAATCTGTTTCCTGCAATTCTGCCTTGCTTTCAAATCCTCTTCGTTGCCTTCCCTCAATATATCTGTGGATGAGAGTTATCATTTATAACTCTGCGGGTTTGTGAATTGCAGTTTCCCTGAGCTCCATTTTTCAACTGTCTTTTTTGGGAGCTGGCCGCAAAAGCGCGGGATTGCCTCAGGCCCTATTCTGCTTCTGGGTGGCAGGCTGAGCCTGTGGTTAATTCTTCTTCCTGTTTGGGAAAATAGAGTGACCTGTGCCTGTCCCAACACCTAGATCTAGTCTCTCATTGGTTGCCCCTCTTCCCGTTCATCCTCAGGACAAATTGCAACCTGTAGGGAACAGGAGGTTAAAGGTGCTGATTCTCCAAGTAGGGAGATTGCTAGTAAAGTAGCTGGAATGGCGAAACCGAGCACAAGGAGATGAGAAATGAGGTGCGTTTTAGAAACCTTTCAAAATCACACGGTGTACCATCTTCTGGGTTTCTCATGCATGTTTTCGATGTAGGAAGATGCCCTTGAACCTGGAGATTTGGGACCCATGGGATGGGTACCACGCAGTATTACTTTAAAGGGTCTGCGTTTGCTCACCCAACCTCACCCAACCTCTCAGCCCCAAGAGTGTCCACCCTTATGTCTCATCCAGCTGTGGGTCTAGATATGGTCAATCCAGGTTGCATCACAGCCTCTGAACGAATTTTGAAAGAATTTCTCTCTCTTTCACTGTCTTTGTTTTATGGGTTTTTAAAAGTAATTTATTTTTATAATGGGGTTTAGCTGCTTTTCATGGCTGTGTTTATGCGGCTTTACACCCACTTGACTCACTTCCAGAGAGATATCAATACATAGGTTTTAAGATTCTTACTAGTCACATATATTCTTGTGTGGTGAATAGGGGGTGTTGAGTCCAGTTCACGGAGCAAGGAGTAGGTCTTGTCTATTACATATTGGGTGTATGGAACGGTATCTGAGCGAATTTGAAACCCTTGTTTTATGCATCACCCCACCTCACCATTCCCGTTAAGCAGCCATAGTGTGTTTTCTAAACGTGTGACTCTGTTCTGTTTTGTAATTCAGTTCAAGTGTAGCGGTTTTTACATTCCCTCTATAAGTGATAGCTTATGATAAGTGTCTTTTTCTGTGTGACTTATTTCTCTTAGAATCGTCGTACCTAACTCCACTCATCTTGCTTCTACTAGCCTTATGACATTGATTTCATGTCTGAGTGATATTCCATTGTACATAAGGACCACAACTTCTTTATCCATTTTTTTCTTTCCTGGGATATTTAAGGTGTCATGAAGTGGAGGTTCTTGTCAACAGAGCAGCCCTAAACTTTCCGGTGCCTGTGTCTTTCTGATTTTTAGTTTTTCCAATTTATACGCCCATGAGTGGACGTGCCCTATGCTCCCTAAGCTGTTTTTTTTCCATGTTTCAGGACACAGCGTACACTTCTCCAGAGTGGCTGTTGGCAATTTACATCCCGCCCATCAGTGTAGCAAGGCTGCCATTTCTCCATGGCCTGTCCTGCATTTCTGGTTTTGACACTTTTTGCAGCATGGCCCTTTTCACCGATGGGAAGCGAGACTTCTTTGTAGCGCTGATTTGCCTTTCCAGGTTGCTTGGTTGGCCAAAAAGGGCGTATGCGTTTTTTCCTGAATATATTCAGGAAAAAACGCATACGCCCTTTTTGGCCAAGGGCATCATTGTCGACGTTTTGCCGCTTTTCATGTGCTTTAAAGGCGATTCGTATCTACCTCCTGAAATCTGTTTCCTGCAATTCTGCCTTGCTTTCAAATCCTCTTCGTTGCCTTCCCTCAATATATCTGTGGATGAGAGTTATCATTTATAACTCTGCGGGTCTGTGAATTGCAGTTTCCCTGAGCTCCAGTTTTCAACTGTCTTTTTTGGGAGCTGGCCGCAAAAGCGCGGGATTGCCTCAGGCCCTATTCTGCTTCTGGGCGGCAGGCTGAGCCTGTGGTTAATTCTTCTTCCTGTTGGGAAAATAGAGTGACCTGTGCCTGTCCCAACACCTAGATCTAGTCTCTCATTGGTTGCCCCTCTTCCCGTTCATCCTCAGGACAAATTGCAACCTGTAGGGAACAGGAGGTTAAAGGTGCTGATTCTCCAAGTAGGGAGATTGCTAGTAAAGTAGCTGGAATGGCGAAACCGAGCACAAGGAGATGAGAAATGAGGTGCGTTTTAGAAACCTTTCAAAATCACACGGTGTACCATCTTCTGGGTTTCTCATGCATGTTTTCGATGTAGGAAGATGCCCTTGAACCTGGAGATTTGGGACCCATGGGATGGGTACCACGCAGTATTACTTTAAAGGGTCTGCGTTTGCTCACCCAACCTCACCCAACCTCTCAGCCCCAAGAGTGTCCACCCTTATGTCTCATCCAGCTGTGGGTCTTGATATGGTCAATCCAGGTTGCATCACAGCCTCTGAACGAATTTTGTAAGAATTTCTCTCTCTTTCACTGTCTTTGTTTTACGGGTTTTTAAAAGTAATTTATTTTTATAATGGGGTTTAGCTGCTTTTCATGGCTGTGTTTATGCGGCTTTACACCCACTTGACTCACTTCCAGAGAGATATCAATACATAGGTTTTAAGATTCTTACTAGTCACATATATTCTTGTGTGGTGAATAGGGGGTGTTGAGTCCAGTTCACGGAGCAAGGAGTAGGTCTTGTCTATTACATATTGGGTGTATGGAACGGTATCTGAGCGAATTTGAAACCCTTGTTTTATGCATCACCCCACCTCACCATTCCCGTTAAGCAGCCATAGTGTGTTTTCTAAACGTGTGACTCTGTTCTGTTTTGTAATTCAGTTCAAGTGTAGCGGTTTTTACATTCCCTCTATAAGTGATAGCTTATGATAAGTGTCTTTTTCTGTGTGACTTATTTCACTTAGAATCGTCGTACCTAACTCCACTCATCTTGCTTCTACTAGCCTTATGAGACATTGATTTCATGTCTGAGTGATATTCCATTGTACATAAGGACCACAACTTCTTTATCCATTTTTCTCTTTCCTGGGATATTTAAGGTGTCATGAAGTGGAGGTTCTAGTCAACAGAGCAGCCCTAAACTTTCCGGTGCCTGTGTCTTGCTGATTTTTAATTTTTCCAATTTATACGCCCATGAGTGGACGTGCCCTATGCTCCCTAAGCTGTTTTTTTTCCATGTTTCAGGACACAACGTACACTTCTCCAGAGTGGCTGTTGGCAATTTACATCCCGCCCATCAGTGTAGCAAGGCTGCCATTTCTCTATGGCCTGTCCTGCATTTCTGGTTTTGACACTTTTTGCAGCATGGCCCTTTTCACCGATGGGAAGCGAGACTTCTTTGTAGCGCTGATTTGCCTTTCCAGGTTGCTTGGTTGGCCAAAAAGGGCGTATGCGTTTTTTCCTGAATATATTCAGGAAAAAACGCATACGCCCTTTTTGGCCAAGGGCATCATTGTGGACGTTTTGCCGCTTTTCATGTGCTTTAAAGGCGATTCGTATCTACCTGCTGAAATCTGTTTCCTGCAATTCTGCCTTGCTTTCAAATCCTCTTCGTTGCCTTCCCTCAATATATCTGTGGATGAGAGTTATCATTTATAACTCTGCGGGTTTGTGAATTGCAGTTTCCCTGAGCTCCATTTTTCAACTGTCTTTTTTGGGAGCTGGCCGCAAAAGCGCGGGATTGCCTCAGGCCCTATTCTGCTTCTGGGTGGCAGGCTGAGCCTGTGGTTAATTCTTCTTCCTGTTTGGGAAAATAGAGTGACCTGTGCCTGTCCCAACACCTAGATCTAGTCTCTCATTGGTTGCCCCTCTTCCCGTTCATCCTCAGGACAAATTGCAACCTGTAGGGAACAGGAGGTTAAAGGTGCTGATTCTCCAAGTAGGGAGATTGCTAGTAAAGTAGCTGGAATGGCGAAACCGAGCACAAGGAGATGAGAAATGAGGTGCGTTTTAGAAACCTTTCAAAATCACACGGTGTACCATCTTCTGGGTTTCTCATGCATGTTTTCGATGTAGGAAGATGCCCTTGAACCTGGAGATTTGGGACCCATGGGATGGGTACCACGCAGTATTACTTTAAAGGGTCTGCGTTTGCTCACCCAACCTCACCCAACCTCTCAGCCCCAAGAGTGTCCACCCTTATGTCTCATCCAGCTGTGGGTCTAGATATGGTCAATCCAGGTTGCATCACAGCCTCTGAACGAATTTTGAAAGAATTTCTCTCTCTTTCACTGTCTTTGTTTTATGGGTTTTTAAAAGTAATTTATTTTTATAATGGGGTTTAGCTGCTTTTCATGGCTGTGTTTATGCGGCTTTACACCCACTTGACTCACTTCCAGAGAGATATCAATACATAGGTTTTAAGATTCTTACTAGTCACATATATTCTTGTGTGGTGAATAGGGGGTGTTGAGTCCAGTTCACGGAGCAAGGAGTAGGTCTTGTCTATTACATATTGGGTGTATGGAACGGTATCTGAGCGAATTTGAAACCCTTGTTTTATGCATCACCCCACCTCACCATTCCCGTTAAGCAGCCATAGTGTGTTTTCTAAACGTGTGACTCTGTTCTGTTTTGTAATTCAGTTCAAGTGTAGCGGTTTTTACATTCCCTCTATAAGTGATAGCTTATGATAAGTGTCTTTTTCTGTGTGACTTATTTCACTTAGAATCGTCGTACCTAACTCCACTCATCTTGCTTCTACTAGCCTTATGACATTGATTTCATGTCTGAGTGATATTCCATTGTACATAAGGACCACAACTTCTTTATCCATTTTTCTCTTTCCTGGGATATTTAAGGTGTCATGAAGTGGAGGTTCTTGTCAACAGAGCAGCCCTAAACTTTCGGGTGCCTGTGTCTTGCTGATTTTTAGTTTTTCCAATTTATACGCCCATGAGTGGACGTGCCCTATGCTCCCTAAGCTGTTTTTTTTCCATGTTTCAGGACACAACGTACACTTCTCCAGAGTGGCTGTTGGCAATTTACATCCCGCCCATCAGTGTAGCAAGGCTGCCATTTCTCCATGGCCTGTCCTGCATTTCTGGTTTTGACACTTTTTGCAGCATGGCCCTTTTCACCGATGGGAAGCGAGACTTCTTTGTAGCGCTGATTTGCCTTTCCAGGTTGCTTGGTTGGCCAAAAAGGGCGTATGCGTTTTTTCCTGAATATATTCAGGAAAAAACGCATACGCCCTTTTTGGCCAAGGGCATCATTGTCGACGTTTTGCCGCTTTTCATGTGCTTTAAAGGCGATTCGTATCTACCTCCTGAAATCTGTTTCCTGCAATTCTGCCTTGCTTTCAAATCCTCTTCGTTGCCTTCCCTCAATATATCTGTGGATGAGAGTTATCATTTATAACTCTGCGGGTTTGTGAATTGCAGTTTCCCTGAGCTCCATTTTTCAACTGTCTTTTTTGGGAGCTGGCCGCAAAAGCGCGGGATTGCCTCAGGCCCTATTCTGCTTCTGGGCGGCAGGCTGAGCCTGTGGTTAATTCTTCTTCCTGTTGGGAAAATAGAGTGACCTGTGCCTGTCCCAACACCTAGATCTAGTCTCTCATTGGTTGCCCCTCTTCCCGTTCATCCTCAGGACAAATTGCAACCTGTAGGGAACAGGAGGTTAAAGGTGCTGATTCTCCAAGTAGGGAGATTGCTAGTAAAGTAGCTGGAATGGCGAAACCGAGCACAAGGAGATGAGAAATGAGGTGCGTTTTAGAAACCTTTCAAAATCACACGGTGTACCATCTTCTGGGTTTCTCATGCATGTTTTCGATGTAGGAAGATGCCCTTGAACCTGGAGATTTGGGACCCATGGGATGGGTACCACGCAGTATTACTTTAAAGGGTCTGCGTTTGCTCACCCAACCTCACCCAACCTCTCAGCCCCAAGAGTGTCCACCCTTATGTCTCATCCAGCTGTGGGTCTTGATATGGTCAATCCAGGTTGCATCACAGCCTCTGAACGAATTTTGTAAGAATTTCTCTCTCTTTCACTGTCTTTGTTTTATGGGTTTTTAAAAGTAATTTATTTTTATAATGGGGTTTAGCTGCTTTTCATGGCTGTGTTTATGCGGCTTTACACCCACTTGACTCACTTCCAGAGAGATATCAATACATAGGTTTTAAGATTCTTACTAGTCACATATATTCTTGTGTGGTGAATAGGGGGTGTTGAGTCCAGTTCACTGAGCAAGGAGTAGGTCTTGTCTATTACATATTGGGTGTATGGAACGGTATCTGAGCGAATTTGAAACCCTTGTTTTATGCATCACCCCACCTCACCATTCCCGTTAAGCAGCCATAGTGTGTTTTCTAAACGTGTGACTCTGTTCTGTTTTGTAATTCAGTTCAAGTGTAGCGGTTTTTACATTCCCTCTATAAGTGATAGCTTATGATAAGTGTCTTTTTCTGTGTGACTTATTTCACTTAGAATCGTCGTACCTAACTCCACTCATCTTGCTTCTACTAGCCTTATGAGACATTGATTTCATGTCTGAGTGATATTCCATTGTACATAAGGACCACAACTTCTTTATCCATTTTTCTCTTTCCTGGGATATTTAAGGTGTCATGAAGTGGAGGTTCTTGTCAACAGAGCAGCCCTAAACTTTCGGGTGCCTGTGTCTTGCTGATTTTTAGTTTTTCCAATTTATACGCCCATGAGTGGACGTGCCCTATGCTCCCTAAGCTGTTTTTTTTCCATGTTTCAGGACACAACGTACACTTCTCCAGAGTGGCTGTTGGCAATTTACATCCCGCCCATCAGTGTAGCAAGGCTGCCATTTCTCCATGGCCTGTCCTGCATTTCTGGTTTTGACACTTTTTGCAGCATGGCCCTTTTCACCGATGGGAAGCGAGACTTCTTTGTAGCGCTGATTTGCCTTTCCAGGTTGCTTGGTTGGCCAAAAAGGGCGTATGCGTTTTTTCCTGAATATATTCAGGAAAAAACGCATACGCCCTTTTTGGCCAAGGGCATCATTGTCGACGTTTTGCCGCTTTTCATGTGCTTTAAAGGCGATTCGTATCTACCTCCTGAAATCTGTTTCCTGCAATTCTGCCTTGCTTTCAAATCCTCTTCGTTGCCTTCCCTCAATATATCTGTGGATGAGAGTTATCATTTATAACTCTGCGGGTTTGTGAATTGCAGTTTCCCTGAGCTCCATTTTTCAACTGTCTTTTTTGGGAGCTGGCCGCAAAAGCGCAGGATTGCCTCAGGCCCTATTCTGCTTCTGGGCGGCAGGCTGAGCCTGTGGTTAATTCTTCTTCCTGTTGGGAAAATAGAGTGACCTGTGCCTGTCCCAACACCTAGATCTAGTCTCTCATTGGTTGCCCCTCTTCCCGTTCATCCTCAGGACAAATTGCAACCTGTAGGGAACAGGAGGTTAAAGGTGCTGATTCTCCAAGTAGGGAGATTGCTAGTAAAGTAGCTGGAATGGCGAAACCGAGCACAAGGAGATGAGAAATGAGGTGCGTTTTAGAAACCTTTCAAAATCACACGGTGTACCATCTTCTGGGTTTCTCATGCATGTTTTCGATGTAGGAAGATGCCCTTGAACCTGGAGATTTGGGACCCATGGGATGGGTAAAACGCAGTATTACTTTAAAGGGTCTGCGTTTGCTCACCCAACCTCACCCAACCTCTCAGCCCCAAGAGTGTCCACCCTTATGTCTCATCCAGCTGTGGGTCTTGATATGGTCAATCCAGGTTGCATCACAGCCTCTGAACGAATTTTGTAAGAATTTCTCTCTCTTTCACTGTCTTTGTTTTATGGGTTTTTAAAAGTAATTTATTTTTATAATGGGGTTTAGCTGCTTTTCATGGCTGTGTTTATGCGGCTTTACACCCACTTGACTCACTTCCAGAGAGATATCAATACATAGGTTTTAAGATTCTTACTAGTCACATATATTCTTGTGTGGTGAATAGGGGGTGTTGAGTCCAGTTCACGGAGCAAGGAGTAGGTCTTGTCTATTACATATTGGGTGTATGGAACGGTATCTGAGCGAATTTGAAACCCTTGTTTTATGCATCACCCCACCTCACCATTCCCGTTAAGCAGCCATAGTGTGTTTTCTAAACGTGTGACTCTGTTCTGTTTTGTAATTCAGTTCAAGTGTAGCGGTTTTTACATTCCCTCTATAAGTGATAGCTTATGATAAGTGTCTTTTTCTGTGTGACTTATTTCACTTAGAATCGTCGTACCTAACTCCACTCATCTTGCTTCTACTAGCCTTATGAGACATTGATTTCATGTCTGAGTGATATTCCATTGTACATAAGGACCACAACTTCTTTATCCATTTTTCTCTTTCCTGGGATATTTAAGGTGTCATGAAGTGGAGGTTCTTGTCAACAGAGCAGCCCTAAACTTTCGGGTGCCTGTGTCTTGCTGATTTTTAGTTTTTCCAATTTATACGCCCATGAGTGGACGTGCCCTATGCTCCCTAAGCTGTTTTTTTTCCATGTTTCAGGACACAACGTACACTTCTCCAGAGTGGCTGTTGTCAATTTACATCCCGCCCATCAGTGTAGCAAGGCTGCCATTTCTCCATGGCCTGTCCTGCATTTCTGGTTTTGACACTTTTTGCAGCATGGCCCTTTTCACCGATGGGAAGCGAGACTTCTTTGTAGCGCTGATTTGCCTTTCCAGGTTGCTTGGTTGGCCAAAAAGGGCGTATGCGTTTTTTCCTGAATATATTCAGGAAAAAACGCATACGCCCTTTTTGGCCAAGGGCATCATTGTCGACGTTTTGCCGCTTTTCATGTGCTTTAAAGGCGATTCGTATCTACCTCCTGAAATCTGTTTCCTGCAATTCTGCCTTGCTTTCAAATCCTCTTCGTTGCCTTCCCTCAATATATCTGTGGATGAGAGTTATCATTTATAACTCTGCGGGTTTGTGAATTGCAGTTTCCCTGAGCTCCATTTTTCAACTGTCTTTTTTGGGAGCTGGCCGCAAAAGCGCGGGATTGCCTCAGGCCCTATTCTGCTTCTGGGGGCAGGCTGAGCCTGTGGTTAATTCTTCTTCCTGTTGGGAAAATAGAGTGACCTGTGCCTGTCCCAACACCTAGATCTAGTCTCTCATTGGTTGCCCCTCTTCCCGTTCATCCTCAGGACAAATTGCAACCTGTAGGGAACAGGAGGTTAAAGGTGCTGATTCTCCAAGTAGGGAGATTGCTAGTAAAGTAGCTGGAATGGCGAAACCGAGCACAAGGAGATGAGAAATGAGGTGCGTTTTAGAAACCTTTCAAAATCACACGGTGTACCATCTTCTGGGTTTCTCATGCATGTTTTCGATGTAGGAAGATGCCCTTGAACCTGGAGATTTGGGACCCATGGGATGGGTACCACGCAGTATTACTTTAAAGGGTCTGCGTTTGCTCACCCAACCTCACCCAACCTCTCAGCCCCAAGAGTGTCCACCCTTATGTCTCATCCAGCTGTGGGTCTTGATATGGTCAATCCAGGTTGCATCACAGCCTCTGAACGAATTTTGTAAGAATTTCTCTCTCTTTCACTGTCTTTGTTTTATGGGTTTTTAAAAGTAATTTATTTTTATAATGGGGTTTAGCTGCTTTTCATGGCTGTGTTTATGCGGCTTTACACCCACTTGACTCACTTCCAGAGAGATATCAATACATAGGTTTTAAGATTCTTACTAGTCACATATATTCTTGTGTGGTGAATAGGGGGTGTTGAGTCCAGTTCACTCAGCAAGGAGTAGGTCTTGTCTATTACATATTGGGTGTATGGAACGGTATCTGAGCGAATTTGAAACCCTTGTTTTATGCATCACCCCACCTCACCATTCCCGTTAAGCAGCCATAGTGTGTTTTCTAAACGTGTGACTCTGTTCTGTTTTGTAATTCAGTTCAATTGTAGCGGTTTTTACATTCCCTCTATAAGTGATAGCTTATGATAAGTGTCTTTTTCTGTGTGACTTATTTCACTTAGAATCGTCGTACCTAACTCCACTCATCTTGCTTCTACTAGCCTTATGAGACATTGATTTCATGTCTGAGTGATATTCCATTGTACATAAGGACCACAACTTCTTTATCCATTTTTCTCTTTCCTGGGATATTTAAGGTGTCATGAAGTGGAGGTTCTTGTCAACAGAGCAGCCCTAAACTTTCGGGTGCCTGTGTCTTGCTGATTTTTAGTTTTTCCAATTTATACGCCCATGAGTGGACGTGCCCTATGCTCCCTAAGCTGTTTTTTTTCCATGTTTCAGGACACAACGTACACTTCTCCAGAGTGGCTGTTGTCAATTTACATCCCGCCCATCAGTGTAGCAAGGCTGCCATTTCTCCATGGCCTGTCCTGCATTTCTGGTTTTGACACTTTTTGCAGCATGGCCCTTTTCACCGATGGGAAGCGAGACTTCTTTGTAGCGCTGATTTGCCTTTCCAGGTTGCTTGGTTGGCCAAAAAGGGCGTATGCGTTTTTTCCTGAATATATTCAGGAAAAAACGCATACGCCCTTTTTGGCCAAGGGCATCATTGTCGACGTTTTGCCGCTTTTCATGTGCTTTAAAGGCGATTCGTATCTACCTCCTGAAATCTGTTTCCTGCAATTCTGCCTTGCTTTCAAATCCTCTTCGTTGCCTTCCCTCAATATATCTGTGGATGAGAGTTATCATTTATAACTCTGCGGGTTTGTGAATTGCAGTTTCCCTGAGCTCCATTTTTCAACTGTCTTTTTTGGGAGCTGGCCGCAAAAGCGCGGGATTGCCTCAGGCCCTATTCTGCTTCTGGGCGGCAGGCTGAGCCTGTGGTTAATTCTTCTTCCTGTTGGGAAAATAGAGTGACCTGTGCCTGTCCCAACACCTAGATCTAGTCTCTCATTGGTTGCCCCTCTTCCCGTTCATCCTCAGGACAAATTGCAACCTGTAGGGAACAGGAGGTTAAAGGTGCTGATTCTCCAAGTAGGGAGATTGCTAGTAAAGTAGCTGGAATGGCGAAACCGAGCACAAGGAGATGAGAAATGAGGTGCGTTTTAGAAACCTTTCAAAATCACACGGTGTACCATCTTCTGGGTTTCTCATGCATGTTTTCGATGTAGGAAGATGCCCTTGAACCTGGAGATTTGGGACCCATGGGATGGGTACCACGCAGTATTACTTTAAAGGGTCTGCGTTTGCTCACCCAACCTCACCCAACCTCTCAGCCCCAAGAGTGTCCACCCTTATGTCTCATCCAGCTGTGGGTCTTGATATGGTCAATCCAGGTTGCATCACAGCCTCTGAACGAATTTTGTAAGAATTTCTCTCTCTTTCACTGTCTTTGTTTTATGGGTTTTTAAAAGTAATTTATTTTTATAATGGGGTTTAGCTGCTTTTCATGGCTGTGTTTATGCGGCTTTACACCCACTTGACTCACTTCCAGAGAGATATCAATACATAGGTTTTAAGATTCTTACTAGTCACATATATTCTTGTGTGGTGAATAGGGGGTGTTGAGTCCAGTTCACTCAGCAAGGAGTAGGTCTTGTCTATTACATATTGGGTGTATGGAACGGTATCTGAGCGAATTTGAAACCCTTGTTTTATGCATCACCCCACCTCACCATTCCCGTTAAGCAGCCATAGTGTGTTTTCTAAACGTGTGACTCTGTTCTGTTTTGTAATTCAGTTCAATTGTAGCGGTTTTTACATTCCCTCTATAAGTGATAGCTTATGATAAGTGTCTTTTTCTGTGTGACTTATTTCACTTAGAATCGTCGTACCTAACTCCACTCATCTTGCTTCTACTAGCCTTATGAGACATTGATTTCATGTCTGAGTGATATTCCATTGTACATAAGGACCACAACTTCTTTATCCATTTTTCTCTTTCCTGGGATATTTAAGGTGTCATGAAGTGGAGGTTCTTGTCAACAGAGCAGCCCTAAACTTTCCGGTGCCTGTGTCTTGCTGATTTTTAGTTTTTCCAATTTATACGCCCATGAGTGGACGTGCCCTATGCTCCCTAAGCTGTTTTTTTCCCATGTTTCAGGACACAACGTACACTTCTCCAGAGTGGCTGTTGTCAATTTACATCCCGCCCATCAGTGTAGCAAGGCTGCCATTTCTCCATGGCCTGTCCTGCATTTCTGGTTTTGACACTTTTTGCAGCATGGCCCTTTTCACCGATGGGAAGCGAGACTTCTTTGTAGCGCTGATTTGCCTTTCCAGGTTGCTTGGTTGGCCAAAAAGGGCGTATGCGTTTTTTCCTGAATATATTCAGGAAAAAACGCATACGCCCTTTTTGGCCAAGGGCATCATTGTCGACGTTTTGCCGCTTTTCATGTGCTTTAAAGGCGATTCGTATCTACCTCCTGAAATCTGTTTCCTGCAATTCTGCCTTGCTTTCAAATCCTCTTCGTTGCCTTCCCTCAATATATCTGTGGATGAGAGTTATCATTTATAACTCTGCGGGTTTGTGAATTGCAGTTTCCCTGAGCTCCAGTTTTCAACTGTCTTTTTTGGGAGCTGGCCGCAAAAGCGCGGGATTGCCTCAGGCCCTATTCTGCTTCTGGGCGGCAGGCTGAGCCTGTGGTTAATTCTTCTTCCTGTTGGGAAAATAGAGTGACCTGTGCCTGTCCCAACACCTAGATCTAGTCTCTCATTGGTTGCCCCTCTTCCCGTTCATCCTCAGGACAAATTGCAACCTGTAGGGAACAGGAGGTTAAAGGTGCTGATTCTCCAAGTAGGGAGATTGCTAGTAAAGTAGCTGGAATGGCGAAACCGAGCACAAGGAGATGAGAAATGAGGTGCGTTTTAGAAACCTTTCAAAATCACACGGTGTACCATCTTCTGGGTTTCTCATGCATGTTTTCGATGTAGGAAGATGCCCTTGAACCTGGAGATTTGGGACCCATGGGATGGGTACCACGCAGTATTACTTTAAAGGGTCTGCGTTTGCTCACCCAACCTCACCCAACCTCTCAGCCCCAAGAGTGTCCACCCTTATGTCTCATCCAGCTGTGGGTCTTGATATGGTCAATCCAGGTTGCATCACAGCCTCTGAACGAATTTTGTAAGAATTTCTCTCTCTTTCACTGTCTTTGTTTTATGGGTTTTTAAAAGTAATTTATTTTTATAATGGGGTTTAGCTGCTTTTCATGGCTGTGTTTATGCGGCTTTACACCCACTTGACTCACTTCCAGAGAGATATCAATACATAGGTTTTAAGATTCTTACTAGTCACATATATTCTTGTGTGGTGAATAGGGGGTGTTGAGTCCAGTTCACTGAGCAAGGAGTAGGTCTTGTCTATTACATATTGGGTGTATGGAACTGTATCTGAGCGAATTTGAAACCCTTGTTTTATGCATCACCCCACCTCACCATTCCCGTTAAGCAGCCATAGTGTGTTTTCTAAACGTGTGACTCTGTTCTGTTTTGTAATTCAGTTCAAGTGTAGCGGTTTTTACATTCCCTCTATAAGTGATAGCTTATGATAAGTGTCTTTTTCTGTGTGACTTATTTCACTTAGAATCGTCGTACCTAACTCCACTCATCTTGCTTCTACTAGCCTTATGAGACATTGATTTCATGTCTGAGTGATATTCCATTGTACATAAGGACCACAACTTCTTTATCCATTTTTCTCTTTCCTGGGATATTTAAGGTGTCATGAAGTGGAGGTTCTAGTCAACAGAGCAGCCCTAAACTTTCCGGTGCCTGTGTCTTGCTGATTTTTAGTTTTTCCAATTTATACGCCCATGAGTGGACGTGCCCTATGCTCCCTAAGCTGTTTTTTTTCCATGTTTCAGGACACAACGTACACTTCTCCAGAGTGGCTGTTGGCAATTTACATCCCGCCCATCAGTGTAGCAAGGCTGCCATTTCTCTATGGCCTGTCCTGCATTTCTGGTTTTGACACTTTTTGCAGCATGGCCCTTTTCACCGATGGGAAGCGAGACTTCTTTGTAGCGCTGATTTGCCTTTCCAGGTTGCTTGGTTGGCCAAAAAGGGCGTATGCGTTTTTTCCTGAATATATTCAGGAAAAAACGCATACGCCCTTTTTGGCCAAGGGCATCATTGTCGACGTTTTGCCGCTTTTCATGTGCTTTAAAGGCGATTCATATCTACCTGCTGAAATCTGTTTCCTGCAATTCTGCCTTGCTTTCAAATCCTCTTCGTTGCCTTCCCTCAATATATCTGTGGATGAGAGTTATCATTTATAACTCTGCGGGTTTGTGAATTGCAGTTTCCCTGAGCTCCATTTTTCAACTGTCTTTTGTGGGAGCTGGCCGCAAAAGCGCGGGATTGCCTCAGGCCCTATTCTGCTTCTGGGTGGCAGGCTGAGCCTGTGGTTAATTCTTCTTCCTGTTTGGGAAAATAGAGTGACCTGTGCCTGTCCCAACACCTAGATCTAGTCTCTCATTGGTTGCCCCTCTTCCCGTTCATCCTCAGGACAAATTGCAACCTGTAGGGAACAGGAGGTTAAAGGTGCTGATTCTCCAAGTAGGGAGATTGCTAGTAAAGTAGCTGGAATGGCGAAACCGAGCACAAGGAGATAAGAAATGAGGTGCGTTTTAGAAACCTTTCAAAATCACACGGTGTACCATCTTCTGGGTTTCTCATGCATGTTTTCGATGTAGGAAGATGCCCTTGAACCTGGAGATTTGGGACCCATGGGATGGGTACCACGCAGTATTACTTTAAAGGGTCTGCGTTTGCTCACCCAACCTCACCCAACCTCTCAGCCCCAAGAGTGTCCACCCTTATGTCTCATCCAGCTGTGGGTCTTGATATGGTCAATCCAGGTTGCATCACAGCCTCTGAACGAATTTTGAAAGAATTTCTCTCTCTTTCACTGTCTTTGTTTTATGGGTTTTTAAAAGTAATTTATTTTTATAATGGGGTTTAGCTGCTTTTCATGGCTGTGTTTATGCGGCTTTACACCCACTTGACTCACTTCAAGAGAGATATCAATACATAGGTTTTAAGATTCTTACTAGTCACATATATTCTTGTGTGGTGAATAGGGGGTGTTGAGTCCAGTTCACGGAGCAAGGAGTAGGTCTTGTCTATTACATATTGGGTGTATGGAACGGTATCTGAGCGAATTTGAAACCCTTGTTTTATGCATCACCCCACCTCACCATTCCCGTTAAGCAGCCATAGTGTGTTTTCTAAACGTGTGACTCTGTTCTGTTTTGTAATTCAGTTCAAGTGTAGCGGTTTTTACATTCCCTCTATAAGTGATAGCTTATGATAAGTGTCTTTTTCTGTGTGACTTATTTCACTTAGAATCGTCGTACCTAACTCCACTCATCTTGCTTCTACTAGCCTTATGAGACATTGATTTCATGTCTGAGTGATATTCCATTGTACATAAGGACCACAACTTCTTTATCCATTTTTCTCTTTCCTGGGATATTTAAGGTGTCATGAAGTGGAGGTTCTTGTCAACAGAGCAGCCCTAAACTTTCGGGTGCCTGTGTCTTGCTGATTTTTAGTTTTTCCAATTTATACGCCCATGAGTGGACGTGCCCTATGCTCCCTAAGCTGTTTTTTTTCCATGTTTCAGGACACAACGTACACTTCTCCAGAGTGGCTGTTGTCAATTTACATCCCGCCCATCAGTGTAGCAAGGCTGCCATTTCTCCATGGCCTGTCCTGCATTTCTGGTTTTGACACTTTTTGCAGCATGGCCCTTTTCACCGATGGGAAGCGAGACTTCTTTGTAGCGCTGATTTGCCTTTCCAGGTTGCTTGGTTGGCCAAAAAGGGCGTATGCGTTTTTTCCTGAATATATTCAGGAAAAAACGCATACGCCCTTTTTGGCCAAGGGCATCATTGTCGACGTTTTGCCGCTTTTCATGTGCTTTAAAGGCGATTCGTATCTACCTCCTGAAATCTGTTTCCTGCAATTCTGCCTTGCTTTCAAATCCTCTTCGTTGCCTTCCCTCAATATATCTGTGGATGAGAGTTATCATTTATAACTCTGCGGGTTTGTGAATTGCAGTTTCCCTGAGCTCCATTTTTCAACTGTCTTTTTTGGGAGCTGGCCGCAAAAGCGCGGGATTGCCTCAGGCCCTATTCTGCTTCTGGGCGGCAGGCTGAGCCTGTGGTTAATTCTTCTTCCTGTTGGGAAAATAGAGTGACCTGTGCCTGTCCCAACACCTAGATCTAGTCTCTCATTGGTTGCCCCTCTTCCCGTTCATCCTCAGGACAAATTGCAACCTGTAGGGAACAGGAGGTTAAAGGTGCTGATTCTCCAAGTAGGGAGATTGCTAGTAAAGTAGCTGGAATGGCGAAACCGAGCACAAGGAGATGAGAAATGAGGTGCGTTTTAGAAACCTTTCAAAATCACACGGTGTACCATCTTCTGGGTTTCTCATGCATGTTTTCGATGTAGGAAGATGCCCTTGAACCTGGAGATTTGGGACCCATGGGATGGGTACCACGCAGTATTACTTTAAAGGGTCTGCGTTTGCTCACCCAACCTCACCCAACCTCTCAGCCCCAAGAGTGTCCACCCTTATGTCTCATCCAGCTGTGGGTCTTGATATGGTCAATCCAGGTTGCATCACAGCCTCTGAACGAATTTTGTAAGAATTTCTCTCTCTTTCACTGTCTTTGTTTTATGGGTTTTTAAAAGTAATTTATTTTTATAATGGGGTTTAGCTGCTTTTCATGGCTGTGTTTATGCGGCTTTACACCCACTTGACTCACTTCCAGAGAGATATCAATACATAGGTTTTAAGATTCTTACTAGTCACATATATTCTTGTGTGGTGAATAGGGGGTGTTGAGTCCAGTTCACTCAGCAAGGAGTAGGTCTTGTCTATTACATATTGGGTGTATGGAACGGTATCTGAGCGAATTTGAAACCCTTGTTTTATGCATCACCCCACCTCACCATTCCCGTTAAGCAGCCATAGTGTGTTTTCTAAACGTGTGACTCTGTTCTGTTTTGTAATTCAGTTCAATTGTAGCGGTTTTTACATTCCCTCTATAAGTGATAGCTTATGATAAGTGTCTTTTTCTGTGTGACTTATTTCACTTAGAATCGTCGTACCTAACTCCACTCATCTTGCTTCTACTAGCCTTATGAGACATTGATTTCATGTCTGAGTGATATTCCATTGTACATAAGGACCACAACTTCTTTATCCATTTTTCTCTTTCCTGGGATATTTAAGGTGTCATGAAGTGGAGGTTCTTGTCAACAGAGCAGCCCTAAACTTTCGGGTGCCTGTGTCTTGCTGATTTTTAGTTTTTCCAATTTATACGCCCATGAGTGGACGTGCCCTATGCTCCCTAAGCTGTTTTTTTTCCATGTTTCAGGACACAACGTACACTTCTCCAGAGTGGCTGTTGTCAATTTACATCCCGCCCATCAGTGTAGCAAGGCTGCCATTTCTCCATGGCCTGTCCTGCATTTCTGGTTTTGACACTTTTTGCAGCATGGCCCTTTTCACCGATGGGAAGCGAGACTTCTTTGTAGCGCTGATTTGCCTTTCCAGGTTGCTTGGTTGGCCAAAAAGGGCGTATGCGTTTTTTCCTGAATATATTCAGGAAAAAACGCATACGCCCTTTTTGGCCAAGGGCATCATTGTCGACGTTTTGCCGCTTTTCATGTGCTTTAAAGGCGATTCGTATCTACCTCCTGAAATCTGTTTCCTGCAATTCTGCCTTGCTTTCAAATCCTCTTCGTTGCCTTCCCTCAATATATCTGTGGATGAGAGTTATCATTTATAACTCTGCGGGTTTGTGAATTGCAGTTTCCCTGAGCTCCATTTTTCAACTGTCTTTTTTGGGAGCTGGCCGCAAAAGCGCGGGATTGCCTCAGGCCCTATTCTGCTTCTGGGCGGCAGGCTGAGCCTGTGGTTAATTCTTCTTCCTGTTGGGAAAATAGAGTGACCTGTGCCTGTCCCAACACCTAGATCTAGTCTCTCATTGGTTGCCCCTCTTCCCGTTCATCCTCAGGACAAATTGCAACCTGTAGGGAACAGGAGGTTAAAGGTGCTGATTCTCCAAGTAGGGAGATTGCTAGTAAAGTAGCTGGAATGGCGAAACCGAGCACAAGGAGATGAGAAATGAGGTGCGTTTTAGAAACCTTTCAAAATCACACGGTGTACCATCTTCTGGGTTTCTCATGCATGTTTTCGATGTAGGAAGATGCCCTTGAACCTGGAGATTTGGGACCCATGGGATGGGTACCACGCAGTATTACTTTAAAGGGTCTGCGTTTGCTCACCCAACCTCACCCAACCTCTCAGCCCCAAGAGTGTCCACCCTTATGTCTCATCCAGCTGTGGGTCTTGATATGGTCAATCCAGGTTGCATCACAGCCTCTGAACGAATTTTGTAAGAATTTCTCTCTCTTTCACTGTCTTTGTTTTATGGGTTTTTAAAAGTAATTTATTTTTATAATGGGGTTTAGCTGCTTTTCATGGCTGTGTTTATGCGGCTTTACACCCACTTGACTCACTTCCAGAGAGATATCAATACATAGGTTTTAAGATTCTTACTAGTCACATATATTCTTGTGTGGTGAATAGGGGGTGTTGAGTCCAGTTCACTCAGCAAGGAGTAGGTCTTGTCTATTACATATTGGGTGTATGGAACGGTATCTGAGCGAATTTGAAACCCTTGTTTTATGCATCACCCCACCTCACCATTCCCGTTAAGCAGCCATAGTGTGTTTTCTAAACGTGTGACTCTGTTCTGTTTTGTAATTCAGTTCAATTGTAGCGGTTTTTACATTCCCTCTATAAGTGATAGCTTATGATAAGTGTCTTTTTCTGTGTGACTTATTTCACTTAGAATCGTCGTACCTAACTCCACTCATCTTGCTTCTACTAGCCTTATGAGACATTGATTTCATGTCTGAGTGATATTCCATTGTACATAAGGACCACAACTTCTTTATCCATTTTTCTCTTTCCTGGGATATTTAAGGTGTCATGAAGTGGAGGTTCTTGTCAACAGAGCAGCCCTAAACTTTCCGGTGCCTGTGTCTTGCTGATTTTTAGTTTTTCCAATTTATACGCCCATGAGTGGACGTGCCCTATGCTCCCTAAGCTGTTTTTTTCCCATGTTTCAGGACACAACGTACACTTCTCCAGAGTGGCTGTTGTCAATTTACATCCCGCCCATCAGTGTAGCAAGGCTGCCATTTCTCCATGGCCTGTCCTGCATTTCTGGTTTTGACACTTTTTGCAGCATGGCCCTTTTCACCGATGGGAAGCGAGACTTCTTTGTAGCGCTGATTTGCCTTTCCAGGTTGCTTGGTTGGCCAAAAAGGGCGTATGCGTTTTTTCCTGAATATATTCAGGAAAAAACGCATACGCCCTTTTTGGCCAAGGGCATCATTGTCGACGTTTTGCCGCTTTTCATGTGCTTTAAAGGCGATTCGTATCTACCTCCTGAAATCTGTTTCCTGCAATTCTGCCTTGCTTTCAAATCCTCTTCGTTGCCTTCCCTCAATATATCTGTGGATGAGAGTTATCATTTATAACTCTGCGGGTTTGTGAATTGCAGTTTCCCTGAGCTCCAGTTTTCAACTGTCTTTTTTGGGAGCTGGCCGCAAAAGCGCGGGATTGCCTCAGGCCCTATTCTGCTTCTGGGCGGCAGGCTGAGCCTGTGGTTAATTCTTCTTCCTGTTGGGAAAATAGAGTGACCTGTGCCTGTCCCAACACCTAGATCTAGTCTCTCATTGGTTGCCCCTCTTCCCGTTCATCCTCAGGACAAATTGCAACCTGTAGGGAACAGGAGGTTAAAGGTGCTGATTCTCCAAGTAGGGAGATTGCTAGTAAAGTAGCTGGAATGGCGAAACCGAGCACAAGGAGATGAGAAATGAGGTGCGTTTTAGAAACCTTTCAAAATCACACGGTGTACCATCTTCTGGGTTTCTCATGCATGTTTTCGATGTAGGAAGATGCCCTTGAACCTGGAGATTTGGGACCCATGGGATGGGTACCACGCAGTATTACTTTAAAGGGTCTGCGTTTGCTCACCCAACCTCACCCAACCTCTCAGCCCCAAGAGTGTCCACCCTTATGTCTCATCCAGCTGTGGGTCTTGATATGGTCAATCCAGGTTGCATCACAGCCTCTGAACGAATTTTGTAAGAATTTCTCTCTCTTTCACTGTCTTTGTTTTATGGGTTTTTAAAAGTAATTTATTTTTATAATGGGGTTTAGCTGCTTTTCATGGCTGTGTTTATGCGGCTTTACACCCACTTGACTCACTTCCAGAGAGATATCAATACATAGGTTTTAAGATTCTTACTAGTCACATATATTCTTGTGTGGTGAATAGGGGGTGTTGAGTCCAGTTCACTGAGCAAGGAGTAGGTCTTGTCTATTACATATTGGGTGTATGGAACTGTATCTGAGCGAATTTGAAACCCTTGTTTTATGCATCACCCCACCTCACCATTCCCGTTAAGCAGCCATAGTGTGTTTTCTAAACGTGTGACTCTGTTCTGTTTTGTAATTCAGTTCAAGTGTAGCGGTTTTTACATTCCCTCTATAAGTGATAGCTTATGATAAGTGTCTTTTTCTGTGTGACTTATTTCACTTAGAATCGTCGTACCTAACTCCACTCATCTTGCTTCTACTAGCCTTATGAGACATTGATTTCATGTCTGAGTGATATTCCATTGTACATAAGGACCACAACTTCTTTATCCATTTTTCTCTTTCCTGGGATATTTAAGGTGTCATGAAGTGGAGGTTCTAGTCAACAGAGCAGCCCTAAACTTTCCGGTGCCTGTGTCTTGCTGATTTTTAGTTTTTCCAATTTATACGCCCATGAGTGGACGTGCCCTATGCTCCCTAAGCTGTTTTTTTTCCATGTTTCAGGACACAACGTACACTTCTCCAGAGTGGCTGTTGGCAATTTACATCCCGCCCATCAGTGTAGCAAGGCTGCCATTTCTCTATGGCCTGTCCTGCATTTCTGGTTTTGACACTTTTTGCAGCATGGCCCTTTTCACCGATGGGAAGCGAGACTTCTTTGTAGCGCTGATTTGCCTTTCCAGGTTGCTTGGTTGGCCAAAAAGGGCGTATGCGTTTTTTCCTGAATATATTCAGGAAAAAACGCATACGCCCTTTTTGGCCAAGGGCATCATTGTCGACGTTTTGCCGCTTTTCATGTGCTTTAAAGGCGATTCATATCTACCTGCTGAAATCTGTTTCCTGCAATTCTGCCTTGCTTTCAAATCCTCTTCGTTGCCTTCCCTCAATATATCTGTGGATGAGAGTTATCATTTATAACTCTGCGGGTTTGTGAATTGCAGTTTCCCTGAGCTCCATTTTTCAACTGTCTTTTGTGGGAGCTGGCCGCAAAAGCGCGGGATTGCCTCAGGCCCTATTCTGCTTCTGGGTGGCAGGCTGAGCCTGTGGTTAATTCTTCTTCCTGTTTGGGAAAATAGAGTGACCTGTGCCTGTCCCAACACCTAGATCTAGTCTCTCATTGGTTGCCCCTCTTCCCGTTCATCCTCAGGACAAATTGCAACCTGTAGGGAACAGGAGGTTAAAGGTGCTGATTCTCCAAGTAGGGAGATTGCTAGTAAAGTAGCTGGAATGGCGAAACCGAGCACAAGGAGATAAGAAATGAGGTGCGTTTTAGAAACCTTTCAAAATCACACGGTGTACCATCTTCTGGGTTTCTCATGCATGTTTTCGATGTAGGAAGATGCCCTTGAACCTGGAGATTTGGGACCCATGGGATGGGTACCACGCAGTATTACTTTAAAGGGTCTGCGTTTGCTCACCCAACCTCACCCAACCTCTCAGCCCCAAGAGTGTCCACCCTTATGTCTCATCCAGCTGTGGGTCTTGATATGGTCAATCCAGGTTGCATCACAGCCTCTGAACGAATTTTGAAAGAATTTCTCTCTCTTTCACTGTCTTTGTTTTATGGGTTTTTAAAAGTAATTTATTTTTATAATGGGGTTTAGCTGCTTTTCATGGCTGTGTTTATGCGGCTTTACACCCACTTGACTCACTTCAAGAGAGATATCAATACATAGGTTTTAAGATTCTTACTAGTCACATATATTCTTGTGTGGTGAATAGGGGGTGTTGAGTCCAGTTCACGGAGCAAGGAGTAGGTCTTGTCTATTACATATTGGGTGTATGGAACGGTATCTGAGCGAATTTGAAACCCTTGTTTTATGCATCACCCCACCTCACCATTCCCGTTAAGCAGCCATAGTGTGTTTTCTAAACGTGTGACTCTGTTCTGTTTTGTAATTCAGTTCAAGTGTAGCGGTTTTTACATTCCCTCTATAAGTGATAGCTTATGATAAGTGTCTTTTTCTGTGTGACTTATTTCACTTAGAATCGTCGTACCTAACTCCACTCATCTTGCTTCTACTAGCCTTATGACATTGATTTCATGTCTGAGTGATATTCCATTGTGCATAAGGACCACAACTTCTTTATCCATTTTTTTCTTTCCTGGGATATTTAAGGTGTCATGAAGTGGAGGTTCTTGTCAACAGAGCAGCCCTAAACTTTCCGGTGCCTGTGTCTTGCTGATTTTTAGTTTTTCCAATTTATACGCCCATGAGTGGACGTGCCCTATGCTCCCTAAGCTGTTTTTTTTCCATGTTTCAGGACACAGCGTACACTTCTCCAGAGTGGTTGTTGGCAATTTACATCCCGCCCATCAGTGTAGCAAGGCTGCCATTTCTCCATGGCCTGTCCTGCATTTCTGGTTTTGACACTTTTTGCAGCATGGCCCTTTTCACCGATGGGAAGCGAGACTTCTTTGTAGCGCTGATTTGCCTTTCCAGGTTGCTTGGTTGGCCAAAAAGGGCGTATGCGGTTTTTCCTGAATATATTCAGGAAAAAACGCATACGCCCTTTTTGGCCAAAGGCATCAATGTCGACGTTTTGCCGCTTTTCATGTGCTTTAAAGGCGATTCGTATCTACCTGCTGAAATCTGTTTCCTGCAATTCTGCCTTGCTTTCAAATCCTCTTCGTTGCCTTCCCTCAATATATCTGTGGATGAGAGTTATCATTTATAACTCTGCGGGTTTGTGAATTGCAGTTTCCCTGAGCTCCATTTTTCAACTGTCTTTTTTGGGAGCTGGCCGCAAAAGCGCGGGATTGCCTCAGGCCCTATTCTGCTTCTGGGCGGCAGGCTGAGCCTGTGGTTAATTCTTCTTCCTGTTGGGAAAATAGAGTGACCTGTGCCTGTCCCAACACCTAGATCTAGTCTCTCATTGGTTGCCCCTCTTCCCGTTCATCCTCAGGACAAATTGCAACCTGTAGGGAACAGGAGGTTAAAGGTGCTGATTCTCCAAGTAGGGAGATTGCTAGTAAAGTAGCTGGAATGGCGAAACCGAGCACAAGGAGATGAGAAATGAGGTGCGTTTTAGAAACCTTTCAAAATCACACGGTGTACCATCTTCTGGGTTTCTAATGCATGTTTTCGATGTAGGAAGATGCCCTTGAACCTGGAGATTTGGGACCCATGGGATGGGTACCACGCAGTATTACTTTAAAGGGTCTGCGTTTGCTCACCCAACCTCACCCAACCTCTCAGCCCCAAGAGTGTCCACCCTTATGTCTCATCCAGGTGTGGGTCTAGATATGGTCAATCCAGGTTGCATCACAGCCTCTGAACGAATTTTGTAAGAATTTCTCTCTCTTTCACTGTCTTTGTTTTACGGGTTTTTAAAAGTAATTTATTTTTATAATGGGGTTTAGCTGCTTTTCATGGTTGTGTTTATGCGGCTTTACACCCACTTGACTCACTTCCAGACAGATATCAATACATAGGTTTTAAGATTCTTACTAGTCACATATATTCTTGTGCGGGGAATAGGGGGTGTTGAGTCCAGTTCACTGAGCAAGGAGTAGGTCTTGTCTATTACATATTGGGTGTATGGAACGGTATCTGAGCGAATTTGAAACCCTTGTTTTATGCATCACCCCACCTCACCATTCCCGTTAAGCAGCCATAGTGTGTTTTCTAAACGTGTGACTCTGTTCTGTTTTGTAATTCAGTTCAAGTGTAGCGGTTTTTACATTCCCTCTATAAGTGATAGCTTATGATAAGTGTCTTTTTCTGTGTGACTTATTTCACTTAGAATCGTCGTACCTAACTCCACTCATCTTGCTTCTACTAGCCTTATGACATTGATTTCATGTCTGAGTGATATTCCATTGTACATAAGGACCACAACTTCTTTATCCATTTTTCTCTTTCCTGGGATATTTAAGGTGTCATGAAGTGGAGGTTCTTGTCAACAGAGCCGCCCTAAACTTTCTGGTGCCTGTGTCTTGCTGATTTTTAGTTTTTCCAATTTATACGCCCATGAGTGGACGTGCCCTATGCTCCCTAAGCTGTTTTTTTTTCCATGTTTCAGGACACAACGTACACTTCTCCAGAGTGGCTGTTGGCAATTTACATCCCGCCCATCAGTGTAGCAAGGCTGCCATTTCTCCATGGCCTGTCCTGCATTTCTGGTTTTGACACTTTTTGCAGCATGGCCCTTTTGACCGATGGGAAGCGAGACTTCTTTGTAGCGCTGATTTGCCTTTCCAGGTTGCTTGGTTGGCCAAAAAGGGCGTATGCGTTTTTTCCTGAATATATTCAGGAAAAAACGCATACGCCCTTTTTGGCCAAGGGCATCATTGTGGACGTTTTGCCGCTTTTCATGTGCTTTAAAGGCGATTCGTATCTACCTCCTGAAATCTGTTTCCTGCAATTCTGCCTTGCTTTCAAATCCTCTTCGTTGCCTTCCCTCAATATATCTGTGGATGAGAGTTATCATTTATAACTCTGCGGGTTTGTGAATTGCAGTTTCCCTGAGCTCCATTTTTCAACTGTCTTTTTTGGGAGCTGGCCGCAAAAGCGCGGGATTGCCTCAGGCCCTATTCTGTTTCTGGGCGGCAGGCTGAGCCTGTGGTTAATTCTTCTTCCTGTTGGGAAAATAGAGTGACCTGTGCCTGTCCCAACACCTAGATCTAGTCTCTCATTGGTTGCCCCTCTTCCCGTTCATCCTCAGGACAAATTGCAACCTGTAGGGAACAGGAGGTTAAAGATGCTGATTCTCCAAGTAGGGAGATTGCTAGTAAAGTAGCTGGAATGGCGAAACCGAGCACAAGGAGATGAGAAATGAGGTGCGTTTTAGAAACCTTTCAAAATCACACGGTGTACCATCTTCTGGGTTTCTCATGCATGTTTTCGATGTAGGAAGATGCCCTTGAACCTGGAGATTTGGGACCCATGGGATGGGTACCACGCAGTATTACTTTAAAGGGTCTGCGTTTGCTCACCCAACCTCACCCAACCTCTCATCCCCAAGAGTGTCCACCCTTATGTCTCATCCAGCTGTGGGTCTTGATATGGTCAATCCAGGTTGCATCACAGCCTCTGAACGAATTTTGTAAGAATTTCTCTCTCTTTCACTGTCTTTGTTTTATGGGTTTTTAAAAGTAATTTATTTTTATAATGGGGTTTAGCTGCTTTTCATGGCTGTGTTTATGCGGCTTTACACCCACTTGACTCACTTCCAGAGAGATATCAATACATAGGTTTTAAGATTCTTACTAGTCACATATATTCTTGTGTGGTGAATAGGGGGTGTTGAGTCCAGTTCACTGAGCAAGGAGTAGGTCTTGTCTATTACATATTGGGTGTATGGAACGGTATCTGAGCGAATTTGAAACCCTTGTTTTATGCATCACCCCACCTCACCTTTCCCGTTAAGCAGCCATAGTGTGTTTTCTAAACGTGTGACTCTGTTCTGTTTTGTAATTCAGTTCAAGTGTAGCGGTTTTTACATTCCCTCTGTAAGTGATAGCTTATGATAAGTGTCTTTTTCTGTGTGACTTATTTCACTTAGAATCGTCGTACCTAACTCCACTCATCTTGCTTCTACTAGCCTTATGAGACATTGATTTCATGTCTGAGTGATATTCCATTGTACATAAGGACCACAACTTCTTTATCCATTTTTCTCTTTCCTGGGATATTTAAGGTGTCATGAAGTGGAGGTTCTTGTCAACAGAGCAGCCCTAAACTTTCGGGTGCCTGTGTCTTGCTGATTTTTAGTTTTTCTAATTTATAAGCCCTTGAGTGGACGTGCCCTATGCTCCTTAAGCTGTTTTTTTTCCATGTTTCAGGACACAACGTACACTTCTCCAGAGTGGCTGTTGGCAATTTACATCCCGCCCATCAGTGTAGCAAGGCTGCCATTTCTCCATGGCCTGTCCTGCATTTCTGGTTTTGACACTTTTTGCAGCATGGCCCTTTTCACCGATGGGAAGCGAGACTTCTTTGTAGCGCTGATTTGCCTTTCCAGGTTGCTTGGTTGGCCAAAAAGGGCGTATGCGTTTTTTCCTGAATATATTCAGGAAAAAATGCATACGACCTTTTTGGCCAAGGGCATCATTGTGGACGTTTTGCCGCTTTTCATGTGCTTTAAAGGCGATTCGTATCTACCTCCTGAAATCTGTTTCCTGCAATTCTGCCTTGCTTTCAAATCCTCTTCGTTGCCTTCCCTCAATATATCTGTGGATGAGAGTTATCATTTATAACTCTGCGGGTTTGTGAATTGCAGTTTCCCTGAGCTCCATTTTTCAACTGTCTTTTTTGGGAGCTGGCCGCAAAAGCGCGGGATTGCCTCAGGCCCTATTCTGCTTCTGGGCGGCAGGCTGAGCCTGTGGTTAATTCTTCTTCCTGTTGGGAAAATAGAGTGACCTGTGCCTGTCCCAACACCTAGATCTAGTCTCTCATTGGTTGCCCCTCTTCCCGTTCATCCTCAGGACAAATTGCAACCTGTAGGGAACAGGAGGTTAAAGGTGCTGATTCTCCAAGTAGGGAGATTGCTAGTAAAGTAGCTGGAATGGCGAAACCGAGCACAAGGAGATGAGAAATGAGGTGCGTTTTAGAAACCTTTCAAAATCACACGGTGTACCATCTTCTGGGTTTCTCATGCATGTTTTCGATGTAGGAAGATGCCCTTGAACCTGGAGATTTGGGACCCATGGGATGGGTACCACGCAGTATTACTTTAAAGGGTCTGCGTTTGCTCACCCAACCTCACCCAACCTCTCAGCCCCAAGAGTGTCCACCCTTATGTCTCATCCAGCTGTGGGTCTTGATATGGTCAATCCAGGTTGCATCACAGCCTCTGAACGAATTTTGTAAGAATTTCTCTCTCTTTCACTGTCTTTGTTTTATGGGTTTTTAAAAGTAATTTATTTTTATAATGGGGTTTAGCTGCTTTTCATGGCTGTGTTTATGCGGCTTTACACCCACTTGACTCACTTCCAGAGAGATATCAATACATAGGTTTTAAGATTCTTACTAGTCACATATATTCTTGTGTGGTGAATAGGGGGTGTTGAGTCCAGTTCACTGAGCAAGGAGTAGGTCTTGTCTATTACATATTGGGTGTATGGAACGGTATCTGAGCGAATTTGAAACCCTTGTTTTATGCATCACCCCACCTCACCATTCCCGTTAAGCAGCCATAGTGTGTTTTCTAAACGTGTGACTCTGTTCTGTTTTGTAATTCAGTTCAAGTGTAGCGGTTTTTACATTCCCTCTATAAGTGATAGCTTATGATAAGTGTCTTTTTCTGTGTGACTTATTTCACTTAGAATCGTCGTACCTAACTCCACTCATCTTGCTTCTACTAGCCTTATGAGACATTGATTTCATGTCTGAGTGATATTCCATTGTACATAAGGACCACAACTTCTTTATCCATTTTTCTCTTTCTTGGGATATTTAAGGTGTCATGAAGTGGAGGTTCTTGTCAACAGAGCAGCCCTAAACTTTCGGGTGCCTGTGTCTTGCTGATTTTTAGTTTTTCCAATTTATACGCCCATGAGTGGACGTGCCCTATGCTCCCTAAGCTGTTTTTTTTCCATGTTTCAGGACACAACGTACACTTCTCCAGAGTGGCTGTTGGCAATTTACATCCCGCCCATCAGTGTAGCAAGGCTGCCATTTCTCCATGGCCTGTCCTGCATTTCTGGTTTTGACACTTTTTGCAGCATGGCCCTTTTCACCGATGGGAAGCGAGACTTCTTTGTAGCGCTGATTTGCCTTTCCAGGTTGCTTGGTTGGCCAAAAAGGGCGTATGCGTTTTTTCCTGAATATATTCAGGAAAAAACGCATACGCCCTTTTTGGCCAAGGGCATCATTGTCGACGTTTTGTGACTTTTCATGTGCTTTAAAGGCGATTCGAATCTACCTCCTGAAACTTGTTTCCTGCAATTCTGCCTTGCTTTCAAATCCTCTTCGTTGCCTTCCCTCAATATATCTGTGGATGAGAGTTATCATTTATAACTCTGCGGGTTTGTGAATTGCAGTTTCCCTGAGCTCCATTTTTCAACTGTCTTTTTTGGGAGCTGGCCGCAAAAGCGCGGGATTGCCTCAGGCCCTATTCTGCTTCTGGGCGGCAGGCTGAGCCTGTGGTTAATTCTTCTTCCTGTTGGGAAAATAGAGTGACCTGTGCCTGTCCCAACACCTAGATCTAGTCTCTCATTGGTTGCCCCTCTTCCCGTTCATCCTCAGGACAAATTGCAACCTGTAGGGAACAGGAGGTTAAAGGTGCTGATTCTCCAAGTAGGAGATTGCTAGTAAAGTAGCTGGAATGGCGAAACCGAGCACAAGGAGATGAGAAATGAGGTGCGTTTTAGAAACCTTTCAAAATCACACGGTGTACCATCTTCTGGGTTCTCATGCATGTTTTCGATGTAGGAAGATGCCCTTGAACCTGGAGATTTGGGACCCATGGGATGGGTACCACGCAGTATTACTTTAAAGGGTCTGCGTTTGCTCACCCAACCTCACCCAACCTCTCAGCCCCAAGAGTGTCCACCCTTATGTCTCATCCAGCTGTGGGTCTTGATATGGTCAATCCAGGTTGCATCACAGCCTCTGAACGAATTTTGTAAGAATTTCTCTCTCTTTCACTGTCTTTGTTTTATGGGTTTTTAAAAGTAATTTATTTTTATAATGGGGTTTAGCTGCTTTTCATGGCTGTGTTTATGCGGCTTTACACCCACTTGACTCACTTCCAGAGAGATATCAATACATAGGTTTTAAGATTCTTACTAGTCACATATATTCTTGTGTGGTGAATAGGGGGTGTTGAGTCCAGTTCACTGAGCAAGGAGTAGGTCTTGTCTATTACATATTGGGTGTATGGAACGGTATCTGAGCGAATTTGAAACCTTGTTTTATGCATCACCCACCTCCACCATTCCCGTTAAGCAGCCATAGTGTGTTTTCTAAACGTGTGACTCTGTTCTGTTTTGTAATTCAGTTCAAGTGTAAGCGGTTTTTACATTCCCTCTATAAGTGATAGCTTATGATAAGTGTCTTTTTCTGTGTGACTTATTTCACTTAGAATCGTCGTACCTAACTCCACTCATCTTGCTTCTACTAGCCTTATGAGACATTGATTTCATGTCTGAGTGATATTCCATTGTACATAAGGACCACAACTTCTTTATCCCATTTTTCTCTTTCCTGGGATATTTAAGGTGTCATGAAGTGGAGGTTCTTGTCAACAGAGCAGCCCTAAACTTTCGGGTGCCTGTGTCTTGCTGATTTTTAGTTTTTCCAATTTATACGCCCATGAGTGGACGTGCCCTATGCTCCCTAAGCTGTTTTATTTCCATGTTTCAGGACACAACGTACACTTCTCCAGAGTGGCTGTTGGCAATTTACATCCCGCCCATCAGTGTAGCAAGGCTGCCATTTCTCCATGGCCTGTCCTGCATTTCTGGTTTTGACACTTTTTGCAGCATGGCCCTTTTCACGGATGGGAAGCGAGACTTCTTTGTAGCGCTGATTTGCCTTTCCAGGTTGCTTGGTTGGCCAAAAAGGGCGTATGCGTTTTTCCTGAATATATTCAGGAAAAAAACGCATACGCCCTTTTTGGCCAAGGGCATCATTGTGGACGTTTTGCCGCTTTTTCATGTGCTTTAAAGGCGATTCGTATCTACCTCCTGAAATCTGTTTCCTGCAATTCTGCCTTGCTTTCAAATCCTCTTCGTTGCCTTCCCTCAATATATCTGTGGATGAGAGTTATCATTTATAACTCTGCGGGTTTGTGAATTGCAGTTTCCCTGAGCTCCATTTTTCAACTGTCTTTTTTGGGAGCTGGCCGCAAAAGCGCGGGATTGCCTCAGGCCCTATTCTGCTTCTGGGCGGCAGGCTGAGCCTGTGGTTAATTCTTCTTCCTGTTGGGAAAATAGAGTGACCTGTGCCTGTCCCAACACCTAGATCTAGTCTCTCATTGGTTGCCCCTCTTCCCGTTCATCCTCAGGACAAATTGCAACCTGTAGGGAACAGGAGGTTAAAGGTGCTGATTCTCCAAGTAGGGAGATTGCTAGTAAAGTAGCTGGAATGGCGAAACCGAGCACAAGGAGATGAGAAATGAGGTGCGTTTTAGAAACCTTTCAAAATCACACGGTGTACCATCTTCTGGGTTTCTCATGCATGTTTTCGATGTAGGAAGATGCCCTTGAACCTGGAGATTTGGGACCCATGGGATGGGTACCACGCAGTATTACTTTAAAGGGTCTGCGTTTGCTCACCCAACCTCACCCAACCTCTCAGCCCCAAGAGTGTCCACCCTTATGTCTCATCCAGCTGTGGGTCTTGATATGGTCAATCCAGGTTGCATCACAGCCTCTGAACGAATTTTGTAAGAATTTCTCTCTCTTTCACTGTCTTTGTTTTATGGGTTTTTAAAAGTAATTTATTTTTATAATGGGGTTTAGCTGCTTTTCATGGCTGTGTTTATGCGGCTTTACACCCACTTGACTCACTTCCAGACAGATATCAATACATAGGTTTTAAGATTCTTACTAGTCACATATATTCTTGTGTGGTGAATAGGGGGTGTTGAGTCCAGTTCACTGAGCAAGGAGTAGGTCTTGTCTATTACATATTGGGTGTATGGAACGGTATCTGAGCGAATTTGAAACCCTTGTTTTATGCATCACCCCACCTCACCATTCCCGTTAAGCAGCCATAGTGTGTTTTCTAAACGTGTGACTCTGTTCTGTTTTGTAATTCAGTTCAAGTGTAGCGGTTTTTACATTCCCTCTATAAGTGATAGCTTATGATAAGTGTCTTTTTCTGTGTGACTTATTTCACTTAGAATCGTCGTACCTAACTCCACTCATCTTGCTTCTACTAGCCTTATGAGACATTGATTTCATGTCTGAGTGATATTCCATTGTACATAAGGACCACAACTTCTTTATCCATTTTTCTCTTTCCTGGGATATTTAAGGTGTCATGAAGTGGAGGTTCTTGTCAACAGAGCAGCCCTAAACTTTCGGGTGCCTGTGTCTTGCTGATTTTTAGTTTTTCCAATTTATACGCCCATGAGTGGACGTGCCCTATGCTCCCTAAGCTGTTTTTTTTCCATGTTTCAGGACACAACGTACACTTCTCCAGAGTGGCTGTTGTCAATTTACATCCCGCCCATCAGTGTAGCAAGGCTGCCATTTCTCCATGGCCTGTCCTGCATTTCTGGTTTTGACACTTTTTGCAGCATGGCCCTTTTCACCGATGGGAAGCGAGACTTCTTTGTAGCGCTGATTTGCCTTTCCAGGTTGCTTGGTTGGCCAAAAAGGGCGTATGCGTTTTTTCCTGAATATATTCAGGAAAAAACGCATACGCCCTTTTTGGCCAAGGGCATCATTGTCGACGTTTTGCCGCTTTTCATGTGCTTTAAAGGCGATTCGTATCTACCTCCTGAAATCTGTTTCCTGCAATTCTGCCTTGCTTTCAAATCCTCTTCGTTGCCTTCCCTCAATATATCTGTGGATGAGAGTTATCATTTATAACTCTGCGGGTCTGTGAATTGCAGTTTCCCTGAGCTCCAGTTTTCAACTGTCTTTTTTGGGAGCTGGCCGCAAAAGCGCGGGATTGCCTCAGGCCCTATTCTGCTTCTGGGCGGCAGGCTGAGCCTGTGGTTAATTCTTCTTCCTGTTGGGAAAATAGAGTGACCTGTGCCTGTCCCAACACCTAGATCTAGTCTCTCATTGGTTGCCCCTCTTCCCGTTCATCCTCAGGACAAATTGCAACCTGTAGGGAACAGGAGGTTAAAGGTGCTGATTCTCCAAGTAGGGAGATTGCTAGTAAAGTAGCTGGAATGGCGAAACCGAGCACAAGGAGATAAGAAATGAGGTGCGTTTTAGAAACCTTTCAAAATCACACGGTGTACCATCTTCTGGGTTTCTCATGCATGTTTTCGATGTAGGAAGATGCCCTTGAACCTGGAGATTTGGGACCCATGGGATGGGTACCACGCAGTATTACTTTAAAGGGTCTGCGTTTGCTCACCCAACCTCACCCAACCTCTCAGCCCCAAGAGTGTCCACCCTTATGTCTCATCCAGCTGTGGGTCTAGATATGGTCAATCCAGGTTGCATCACAGCCTCTGAACGAATTTTGAAAGAATTTCTCTCTCTTTCACTGTCTTTGTTTTATGGGTTTTTAAAAGTAATTTATTTTTATAATGGGGTTTAGCTGCTTTTCATGGCTGTGTTTATGCGGCTTTACACACACTTGACTCACTTCCAGAGAGATATCAATACATAGGTTTTAAGATTCTTACTAGTCACATATATTCTTGTGTGGTGAATAGGGGGTGTTGAGTCCAGTTCACGGAGCAAGGAGTAGGTCTTGTCTATTACATATTGGGTGTATGGAACGGTATCTGAGCGAATTTGAAACCCTTGTTTTATGCATCACCCCACCTCAACATTCCCGTTAAGCAGCCATAGTGTGTTTTCTAAACGTGTGACTCTGTTCTGTTTTGTAATTCAGTTCAAGTGTAGCGGTTTTTACATTCCCTCTATAAGTGATAGCTTATGATAAGTGTCTTTTTCTGTGTGACTTATTTCACTTAGAATCGTCGTACCTAACTCCACTCATCTTGCTTCTACTAGCCTTATGACATTGATTTCATGTCTGAGTGATATTCCATTGTACATAAGGACCACAACTTCTTTATCCATTTTTCTCTTTCTTGGGATATTTAAGGTGTCATGAAGTGGAGGTTCTTGTCAACAGAGCAGCCCTAAACTTTCGGGTGCCTGTGTCTTGCTGATTTTTAGTTTTTCCAATTTATACGCCCATGAGTGGACGTGCCCTATGCTCCCTAAGCTGTTTTTTTTCCATGTTTCAGGACACAACGTACACTTCTCCAGAGTGGCTGTTGGCAATTTACATCCCGCCCATCAGTGTAGCAAGGCTGCCATTTCTCCATGGCCTGTCCTGCATTTCTGGTTTTGACACTTTTTGCAGCATGGCCCTTTTCACCGATGGGAAGCGAGACTTCTTTGTAGCGCTGATTTGCCTTTCCAGGTTGCTTGGTTGGCCAAAAAGGGCGTATGCGTTTTTTCCTGAATATATTCAGGAAAAAACGCATACGCCCTTTTTGGCCAAGGGCATCATTGTCGACGTTTTGTGACTTTTCATGTGCTTTAAAGGCGATTCGAATCTACCTCCTGAAACTTGTTTCCTGCAATTCTGCCTTGCTTTCAAATCCTCTTCGTTGCCTTCCCTCAATATATCTGTGGATGAGAGTTATCATTTATAACTCTGCGGGTTTGTGAATTGCAGTTTCCCTGAGCTCCATTTTTCAACTGTCTTTTTTGGGAGCTGGCCGCAAAAGCGCGGGATTGCCTCAGGCCCTATTCTGCTTCTGGGCGGCAGGCTGAGCCTGTGGTTAATTCTTCTTCCTGTTGGGAAAATAGAGTGACCTGTGCCTGTCCCAACACCTAGATCTAGTCTCTCATTGGTTGCCCCTCTTCCCGTTCATCCTCAGGACAAATTGCAACCTGTAGGGAACAGGAGGTTAAAGGTGCTGATTCTCCAAGTAGGGAGATTGCTAGTAAAGTAGCTGGAATGGCGAAACCGAGCACAAGGAGATGAGAAATGAGGTGCGTTTTAGAAACCTTTCAAAATCACACGGTGTACCATCTTCTGGGTTTCTCATGCATGTTTTCGATGTAGGAAGATGCCCTTGAACCTGGAGATTTGGGACCCATGGGATGGGTACCACGCAGTATTACTTTAAAGGGTCTGCGTTTGCTCACCCAACCTCACCCAACCTCTCAGCCCCAAGAGTGTCCACCCTTATGTCTCATCCAGCTGTGGGTCTTGATATGGTCAATCCAGGTTGCATCACAGCCTCTGAACGAATTTTGTAAGAATTTCTCTCTCTTTCACTGTCTTTGTTTTATGGGTTTTTAAAAGTAATTTATTTTTATAATGGGGTTTAGCTGCTTTTCATGGCTGTGTTTATGCGGCTTTACACCCACTTGACTCACTTCCAGAGAGATATCAATACATAGGTTTTAAGATTCTTACTAGTCACATATATTCTTGTGTGGTGAATAGGGGGTGTTGAGTCCAGTTCACTGAGCAAGGAGTAGGTCTTGTCTATTACATATTGGGTGTATGGAACGGTATCTGAGCGAATTTGAAACCCTTGTTTTATGCATCACCCCACCTCACCATTCCCGTTAAGCAGCCATAGTGTGTTTTCTAAACGTGTGACTCTGTTCTGTTTTGTAATTCAGTTCAAGTGTAGCGGTTTTTACATTCCCTCTATAAGTGATAGCTTATGATAAGTGTCTTTTTCTGTGTGACTTATTTCACTTAGAATCGTCGTACCTAACTCCACTCATCTTGCTTCTACTAGCCTTATGAGACATTGATTTCATGTCTGAGTGATATTCCATTGTACATAAGGACCACAACTTCTTTATCCATTTTTCTCTTTCCTGGGATATTTAAGGTGTCATGAAGTGGAGGTTCTTGTCAACAGAGCAGCCCTAAACTTTCGGGTGCCTGTGTCTTGCTGATTTTTAGTTTTTCCAATTTATACGCCCATGAGTGGACGTGCCCTATGCTCCCTAAGCTGTTTTATTTCCATGTTTCAGGACACAACGTACACTTCTCCAGAGTGGCTGTTGGCAATTTACATCCCGCCCATCAGTGTAGCAAGGCTGCCATTTCTCCATGGCCTGTCCTGCATTTCTGGTTTTGACACTTTTTGCAGCATGGCCCTTTTCACGGATGGGAAGCGAGACTTCTTTGTAGCGCTGATTTGCCTTTCCAGGTTGCTTGGTTGGCCAAAAAGGGCGTATGCGTTTTTTCCTGAATATATTCAGGAAAAAACGCATACGCCCTTTTTGGCCAAGGGCATCATTGTGGACGTTTTGCCGCTTTTCATGTGCTTTAAAGGCGATTCGTATCTACCTCCTGAAATCTGTTTCCTGCAATTCTGCCTTGCTTTCAAATCCTCTTCGTTGCCTTCCCTCAATATATCTGTGGATGAGAGTTATCATTTATAACTCTGCGGGTTTGTGAATTGCAGTTTCCCTGAGCTCCATTTTTCAACTGTCTTTTTTGGGAGCTGGCCGCAAAAGCGCGGGATTGCCTCAGGCCCTATTCTGCTTCTGGGCGGCAGGCTGAGCCTGTGGTTAATTCTTCTTCCTGTTGGGAAAATAGAGTGACCTGTGCCTGTCCCAACACCTAGATCTAGTCTCTCATTGGTTGCCCCTCTTCCCGTTCATCCTCAGGACAAATTGCAACCTGTAGGGAACAGGAGGTTAAAGGTGCTGATTCTCCAAGTAGGGAGATTGCTAGTAAAGTAGCTGGAATGGCGAAACCGAGCACAAGGAGATGAGAAATGAGGTGCGTTTTAGAAACCTTTCAAAATCACACGGTGTACCATCTTCTGGGTTTCTCATGCATGTTTTCGATGTAGGAAGATGCCCTTGAACCTGGAGATTTGGGACCCATGGGATGGGTACCACGCAGTATTACTTTAAAGGGTCTGCGTTTGCTCACCCAACCTCACCCAACCTCTCAGCCCCAAGAGTGTCCACCCTTATGTCTCATCCAGCTGTGGGTCTTGATATGGTCAATCCAGGTTGCATCACAGCCTCTGAACGAATTTTGTAAGAATTTCTCTCTCTTTCACTGTCTTTGTTTTATGGGTTTTTAAAAGTAATTTATTTTTATAATGGGGTTTAGCTGCTTTTCATGGCTGTGTTTATGCGGCTTTACACCCACTTGACTCACTTCCAGACAGATATCAATACATAGGTTTTAAGATTCTTACTAGTCACATATATTCTTGTGTGGTGAATAGGGGGTGTTGAGTCCAGTTCACTGAGCAAGGAGTAGGTCTTGTCTATTACATATTGGGTGTATGGAACGGTATCTGAGCGAATTTGAAACCCTTGTTTTATGCATCACCCCACCTCACCATTCCCGTTAAGCAGCCATAGTGTGTTTTCTAAACGTGTGACTCTGTTCTGTTTTGTAATTCAGTTCAAGTGTAGCGGTTTTTACATTCCCTCTATAAGTGATAGCTTATGATAAGTGTCTTTTTCTGTGTGACTTATTTCACTTAGAATCGTCGTACCTAACTCCACTCATCTTGCTTCTACTAGCCTTATGAGACATTGATTTCATGTCTGAGTGATATTCCATTGTACATAAGGACCACAACTTCTTTATCCATTTTTCTCTTTCCTGGGATATTTAAGGTGTCATGAAGTGGAGGTTCTTGTCAACAGAGCAGCCCTAAACTTTCGGGTGCCTGTGTCTTGCTGATTTTTAGTTTTTCCAATTTATACGCCCATGAGTGGACGTGCCCTATGCTCCCTAAGCTGTTTTTTTTCCATGTTTCAGGACACAACGTACACTTCTCCAGAGTGGCTGTTGTCAATTTACATCCCGCCCATCAGTGTAGCAAGGCTGCCATTTCTCCATGGCCTGTCCTGCATTTCTGGTTTTGACACTTTTTGCAGCATGGCCCTTTTCACCGATGGGAAGCGAGACTTCTTTGTAGCGCTGATTTGCCTTTCCAGGTTGCTTGGTTGGCCAAAAAGGGCGTATGCGTTTTTTCCTGAATATATTCAGGAAAAAACGCATACGCCCTTTTTGGCCAAGGGCATCATTGTCGACGTTTTGCCGCTTTTCATGTGCTTTAAAGGCGATTCGTATCTACCTCCTGAAATCTGTTTCCTGCAATTCTGCCTTGCTTTCAAATCCTCTTCGTTGCCTTCCCTCAATATATCTGTGGATGAGAGTTATCATTTATAACTCTGCGGGTCTGTGAATTGCAGTTTCCCTGAGCTCCAGTTTTCAACTGTCTTTTTTGGGAGCTGGCCGCAAAAGCGCGGGATTGCCTCAGGCCCTATTCTGCTTCTGGGCGGCAGGCTGAGCCTGTGGTTAATTCTTCTTCCTGTTGGGAAAATAGAGTGACCTGTGCCTGTCCCAACACCTAGATCTAGTCTCTCATTGGTTGCCCCTCTTCCCGTTCATCCTCAGGACAAATTGCAACCTGTAGGGAACAGGAGGTTAAAGGTGCTGATTCTCCAAGTAGGGAGATTGCTAGTAAAGTAGCTGGAATGGCGAAACCGAGCACAAGGAGATAAGAAATGAGGTGCGTTTTAGAAACCTTTCAAAATCACACGGTGTACCATCTTCTGGGTTTCTCATGCATGTTTTCGATGTAGGAAGATGCCCTTGAACCTGGAGATTTGGGACCCATGGGATGGGTACCACGCAGTATTACTTTAAAGGGTCTGCGTTTGCTCACCCAACCTCACCCAACCTCTCAGCCCCAAGAGTGTCCACCCTTATGTCTCATCCAGCTGTGGGTCTAGATATGGTCAATCCAGGTTGCATCACAGCCTCTGAACGAATTTTGAAAGAATTTCTCTCTCTTTCACTGTCTTTGTTTTATGGGTTTTTAAAAGTAATTTATTTTTATAATGGGGTTTAGCTGCTTTTCATGGCTGTGTTTATGCGGCTTTACACACACTTGACTCACTTCCAGAGAGATATCAATACATAGGTTTTAAGATTCTTACTAGTCACATATATTCTTGTGTGGTGAATAGGGGGTGTTGAGTCCAGTTCACGGAGCAAGGAGTAGGTCTTGTCTATTACATATTGGGTGTATGGAACGGTATCTGAGCGAATTTGAAACCCTTGTTTTATGCATCACCCCACCTCAACATTCCCGTTAAGCAGCCATAGTGTGTTTTCTAAACGTGTGACTCTGTTCTGTTTTGTAATTCAGTTCAAGTGTAGCGGTTTTTACATTCCCTCTATAAGTGATAGCTTATGATAAGTGTCTTTTTCTGTGTGACTTATTTCACTTAGAATCGTCGTACCTAACTCCACTCATCTTGCTTCTACTAGCCTTATGACATTGATTTCATGTCTGAGTGATATTCCATTGTACATAAGGACCACAACTTCTTTATCCATTTTTCTCTTTCCTGGGATATTTAAGGTGTCATGAAGTGGAGGTTCTTGTCAACAGAGCAGCCCTAAACTTTCCGGTGCCTGTGTCTTTCTGATTTTTAGTTTTTCCAATTTATACGCCCATGAGTGGACGTGCCCTATGCTCCCTAAGCTGTTTTTTTTCCATGTTTCAGGACACAGCGTACACTTCTCCAGAGTGGCTGTTGGCAATTTACATCCCGCCCATCAGTGTAGCAAGGCTGCCATTTCTCCATGGCCTGTCCTGCATTTCTGGTTTTGACACTTTTTGCAGCATGGCCCTTTTCACCGATGGGAAGCGAGACTTCTTTGTAGCGCTGATTTGCCTTTCCAGGTTGCTTGGTTGGCCAAAAAGGGCGTATGCGGTTTTTCCTGAATATATTCAGGAAAAAACGCATACGCCCTTTTTGGCCAAAGGCATCATTGTCGACGTTTTGCCGCTTTTCATGTGCTTTAAAGGCGATTCGTATCTACCTGCTGAAATCTGTTTCCTGCAATTCTGCCTTGCTTTCAAATCCTCTTCGTTGCCTTCCCTCAATATATCTGTGGATGAGAATTATCATTTATAACTCTGCGGGTTTGTGAATTGCAGTTTCCCTGAGCTCCATTTTTCAACTGTCTTTTTTGGGAGCTGGCCGCAAAAGCGCGGGATTGCCTCAGGCCCTATTCTGCTTCTGGGCGGCAGGCTGAGCCTGTGGTTAATTCTTCTTCCTGTTGGGAAAATAGAGTGACCTGTGCCTGTCCCAACACCTAGATCTAGTCTCTCATTGGTTGCCCCCTTCCCTTTCATCCTCAGGACAAATTGCAACCTGTACGGAACAGGAGGTTAAAGGTGCTGATTAGCCAAGTAGGGAGATTACTAGTAAAGTAGCTGGAATGGCGAAACCGAGCACAAGGAGATGAGAAATGAGGTGCGTTTTAGAAACCTTTCAAAATCATATGGTGTACCATCTTCTGGTTTTCTCATGCATGTTTTCGATGTAGGAAGATGACCTTGAACCTGGAGATTTGGGACCCATGGGATGGGTACCACGCAGTATTACTTTAAAGGGTCTGCGTTTGCTCACCCAACCTCACCCAACCTCTCAGCCCCAAGAGTGTCCACCCTTATGTCTCATCCAGCTGTGGGTCTTGATATGGTCAATCCAGGTTGCATCACAGCCTCTGAACGAATTTTGTAAGAATTTCTCTCTCTTTCACTGTCTTTGTTTTATGGGTTTTTAAAAGTAATTTATTTTTATAATGGGGTTTAGCTGCTTTTCATGGCTGTGTTTATGCGGCTTTACACCCACTTGACTCACTTCCAGAGAGATATCAATACATAGGTTTTAAGATTCTTACTAGTCAGATATATTCTTGTGCGGTGAATAGGGGGTGTTGAGTTCAGTTCACTGAGCAAGGAGTAGTTCTTGTCTATTACATATTGGGTGTATGGAACGATACCTCAGCGAATTTGAAACCCTTGTTTTATGCATCACCCCACCTCACCTTTCCCGTTAGGCAGCCATAGTGTGTTTTCTAAACGTGTGACTCTGTTCTCTTTTGTAATTCAGTTCAAGTGTAGCGGTTTTTACATTCCCTCTATAAGTGATAGCTTATGATAAGTGTCTTTTTCTGTGTGACTTATTTCACTTAGAATCGTCGTTCCTAACTCCACTCATCTTGCTTCTACTAGCCTTATAACATTGATTTCATGTCTGAGTGATATTCCATTGTACATAAGGACCACAACTTCTTTATCCATTTTTCTTTTTCCTGGGATATTTAAGGTGTCATGAAGTGGAGGTTCTTGTCAACAGAGCAGCCCTAAACTTTCGGGTCCTGTGTCTTGCTGATTTTTAGTTTTTCCAATTTATACGCCCATGAGGGTACGTGCCCTATGCTCCCTAAGCTGTTTTTTTTCAATTTTTCAGGACACAACGTATACTTCTCCAGAGTGGCTGTTGGCAATTTACATCCCGCCCATCAGTGTAGCAAGGCTGCCATTTCTCCATGGCCTGTCCTGCATTTCTCGTTTTGACAATTTATGCAGCATGGCCCTTTTCACCGATGGGAAGCGAGACTTCTTTGTAGCGCTGATTTGCCTTTCCAGGTTGCTTGGTTGGCCAAAAAGGGCGTATGCGTTTTTTCCTGAATATATTCAGGAAAAAACGCATACGCCCTTTTTGGCCAAGGGCATCATTGTCGACGTTTTGCCGCTTTTCATGTGCTTTAAAGGCGATTCGTATCTACCTCCTGAAATCTGTTTCCTGCAATTCTGCCTTGCTTTCAAATCCTCTTCGTTGCCTTCCCTCAATATATCTGTGGATGAGAGTTATCATTTATGACTCTGCGGGTTTGTGAATTGCAGTTTCCCTGAGCTCCATTTTTCAACTGTCTTTTGTGGGAGCTGGCCGCAAAAGCGCGGGATTGCCTCAGGCCCTATTCTGCTTCTGGGCGGCAGGCTGAGCCTGTGGTTAATTCTTCTTCCTGATGGGAAAATAGAGTGACCTCTGCCTGTCCCAACACCTAGATCTAGTCTCTCATTGGTTGCCCCTCTTCCCGTTCATCCTCAGGACAAATTGCAACCTGTAGGGAACAGGAGGTTAAAGGTGCTGATTCTCCAAGTAGGGAAATTGCTAGTAAAGTAGCTGGAATGACGAAACCGAGCACAAGGAGATGAGAAATCAGGTGCGTTTTAGAAACCTTTCAAAATCACACGGTGTACCATCTTCTGGGTTTCTCATGCATGTTTTCGATGTAGGAAGATGCCCTTGAACCTGGAGATTTGGGACCCATGGGATGGGTACCACGCAGTATTACTTTAAAGGGTCTGCGTTTGCTCACCCAACCACACCCAACCTCTCAGCCCCAAGAGTGTCCACCCTTATGTCTCATCCAGCTGTGGGTCTTGATATGGTCAATCCAGGTTGCATCACAGCCTCTGAACGAATTTTGTAAGAATTTCTCTCTCTTTCACTGTCTTTGTTTTATGGGTTTTTAAAAGTAATTTATTTTTATAATGGGGTTTAGCTGCTTTTCATGGCTGTGTTTATGCGGCTTTACACCCACTTGACTCACTTCCAGAGAGATATCAATACATAGGTTTTAAGATTCTTACTAGTCACATATATTCTTGTGTGGTGAATAGGGGGTGTTGAGTCCAGTTCACTGAGCAAGGAGTAGGTCTTGTCTATTACATATTGGGTGTATGGAACGGTATCTGAGCGAATTTGAAACCCTTGTTTTATGCATCACCCCACCTCACCATTCCCGTTAAGCAGCCATAGTGTGTTTTCTAAACGTGTGACTCTGTTCTGTTTTGTAATTCAGTTCAAGTGTAGCGGTTTTTACATTCCCTCTATAAGTGATAGCTTATGATAAGTGTCTTTTTCTGTGTGACTTATTTCACTTAGAATCGTCGTACCTAACTCCACTCATCTTGCTTCTACTAGCCTTATGAGACATTGATTTCATGTCTGAGTGATATTCCATTGTACATAAGGACCACAACTTCTTTATCCATTTTTCTCTTTCCTGGGATATTTAAGGTGTCATGAAGTGGAGGTTCTTGTCAACAGAGCAGCCCTAAACTTTCCGGTGCCTGTGTCTTGCTGATTTTTAGGTTTTCCAATTTATACGCCCATGAGTGGACGTGCCCTATGCTCCCTAAGCTGTTTTTTTCCCATGTTTCAGGACACAACGTACACTTCTCCAGAGTGGCTCTTGGCAATTTACATCCCGCCCATCAGTGTAGCAAGGCTGCCATTTCTCCATGGCCTGTCCTGCATTTCTGGTTTTGACACTTTTTGCAGCATGGCCCTTTTCACCGATGGGAAGCGAGACTTCTTTGTAGCGCTGATTTGCCTTTCCAGGTTGCTTGGTTGGCCAAAAAGGGCGTATGCGTTTTTTCCTGAATATATTCAGGAAAAAACGCATACGCCCTTTTTGGCCAAGGGCATCATTGTCGACGTTTTGCCGCTTTTCATGTGCTTTAAAGGCGATTCATATCTACCTGCTGAAATCTGTTTCCTGCAATTCTGCCTTGCTTTCAAATCCTCTTCGTTGCCTTCCCTCAATATATCTGTGGATGAGAGTTATCATTTATAACTCTGCGGGTTTGTGAATTGCAGTTTCCTTGAGCTCCATTTTTCAACTGTCTTTTGTGGGAGCTGGCCGCAAAAGCGCGGGATTGCCTCAGGCCCTATTCTGCTTCTGGGTGGCAGGCTGAGCCTGTGGTTAATTCTTCTTCCTGTTTGGGAAAATAGAGTGACCTGTGCCTGTCCCAACACCTAGATCTAGTCTCTCATTGGTTGCCCCTCTTCCCGTTCATCCTCAGGACAAATTGCAACCTGTAGGGAACAGGAGGTTAAAGGTGCTGATTCTCCAAGTAGGGAGATTGCTAGTAAAGTAGCTGGAATGGCGAAACCGAGCACAAGGAGATAAGAAATGAGGTGCGTTTTAGAAACCTTTCAAAATCACACGGTGTACCATCTTCTGGGTTTCTCATGCATGTTTTCGATGTAGGAAGATGCCCTTGAACCTGGAGATTTGGGACCCATGGGATGGGTACCACGCAGTATTACTTTAAAGGGTCTGCGTTTGCTCACCCAACCTCACCCAACCTCTCAGCCCCAAGAGTGTCCACCCTTATGTCTCATCCAGCTGTGGGTCTAGATATGGTCAATCCAGGTTGCATCACAGCCTCTGAACGAATTTTGAAAGAATTTCTCTCTCTTTCACTGTCTTTGTTTTATGGGTTTTTAAAAGTAATTTATTTTTATAATGGGGTTTAGCTGCTTTTCATGGCTGTGTTTATGCGGCTTTACACACACTTGACTCACTTCCAGAGAGATATCAATACATAGGTTTTAAGATTCTTACTAGTCACATATATTCTTGTGTGGTGAATAGGGGGTGTTGAGTCCAGTTCACGGAGCAAGGAGTAGGTCTTGTCTATTACATATTGGGTGTATGGAACGGTATCTGAGCGAATTTGAAACCCTTGTTTTATGCATCACCCCACCTCAACATTCCCGTTAAGCAGCCATAGTGTGTTTTCTAAACGTGTGACTCTGTTCTGTTTTGTAATTCAGTTCAAGTGTAGCGGTTTTTACATTCCCTCTATAAGTGATAGCTTATGATAAGTGTCTTTTTCTGTGTGACTTATTTCACTTAGAATCGTCGTACCTAACTCCACTCATCTTGCTTCTACTAGCCTTATGACATTGATTTCATGTCTGAGTGATATTCCATTGTACATAAGGACCACAACTTCTTTATCCATTTTTCTCTTTCCTGGGATATTTAAGGTGTCATGAAGTGGAGGTTCTTGTCAACAGAGCAGCCCTAAACTTTCCGGTGCCTGTGTCTCTCTGATTTTTAGTTTTTCCAATTTATACGCCCATGAGTGGACGTGCCCTATGCTCCCTAAGCTGTTTTTTTTCCATGTTTCAGGACACAGCGTACACTTCTCCAGAGTGGCTGTTGGCAATTTACATCCCGCCCATCAGTGTAGCAAGGCTGCCATTTCTCCATGGCCTGTCCTGCATTTCTGGTTTTGACACTTTTTGCAGCATGGCCCTTTTCACCGATGGGAAGCGAGACTTCTTTGTAGCGCTGATTTGCCTTTCCAGGTTGCTTGGTTGGCCAAAAAGGGCGTATGCGGTTTTTCCTGAATATATTCAGGAAAAAACGCATACGCCCTTTTTGGCCAAAGGCATCATTGTCGACGTTTTGCCGCTTTTCATGTGCTTTAAAGGCGATTCGTATCTACCTGCTGAAATCTGTTTCCTGCAATTCTGCCTTGCTTTCAAATCCTCTTCGTTGCCTTCCCTCAATATATCTGTGGATGAGAATTATCATTTATAACTCTGCGGGTTTGTGAATTGCAGTTTCCCTGAGCTCCATTTTTCAACTGTCTTTTTTGGGAGCTGGCCGCAAAAGCGCGGGATTGCCTCAGGCCCTATTCTGCTTCTGGGCGGCAGGCTGAGCCTGTGGTTAATTCTTCTTCCTGTTGGGAAAATAGAGTGACCTGTGCCTGTCCCAACACCTAGATCTAGTCTCTCATTGGTTGCCCCCTTCCCTTTCATCCTCAGGACAAATTGCAACCTGTACGGAACAGGAGGTTAAAGGTGCTGATTAGCCAAGTAGGGAGATTACTAGTAAAGTAGCTGGAATGGCGAAACCGAGCACAAGGAGATGAGAAATGAGGTGCGTTTTAGAAACCTTTCAAAATCATATGGTGTACCATCTTCTGGTTTTCTCATGCATGTTTTCGATGTAGGAAGATGACCTTGAACCTGGAGATTTGGGACCCATGGGATGGGTACCACGCAGTATTACTTTAAAGGGTCTGCGTTTGCTCACCCAACCTCACCCAACCTCTCAGCCCCAAGAGTGTCCACCCTTATGTCTCATCCAGCTGTGGGTCTTGATATGGTCAATCCAGGTTGCATCACAGCCTCTGAACGAATTTTGTAAGAATTTCTCTCTCTTTCACTGTCTTTGTTTTATGGGTTTTTAAAAGTAATTTATTTTTATAATGGGGTTTAGCTGCTTTTCATGGCTGTGTTTATGCGGCTTTACACCCACTTGACTCACTTCCAGAGAGATATCAATACATAGGTTTTAAGATTCTTACTAGTCAGATATATTTTTGTGCGGTGAATAGGGGGTGTTGAGTTCAGTTCACTGAGCAAGGAGTAGTTCTTGTGTATTACATATTGGGTGTATGGAACGATACCTCAGCGAATTTGAAACCCTTGTTTTATGCATCACCCCACCTCACCTTTCCCGTTAGGCAGCCATAGTGTGTTTTCTAAACGTGTGACTCTGTTCTCTTTTGTAATTCAGTTCAAGTGTAGCGGTTTTTACATTCCCTCTATAAGTGATAGCTTATGATAAGTGTCTTTTTCTGTGTGACTTATTTCACTTAGAATCGTCGTTCCTAACTCCACTCATCTTGCTTCTACTAGCCTTATAACATTGATTTCATGTCTGAGTGATATTCCATTGTACATAAGGACCACAACTTCTTTATCCATTTTTCTTTTTCCTGGGATATTTAAGGTGTCATGAAGTGGAGGTTCTTGTCAACAGAGCAGCCCTAAACTTTCGGGTCCTGTGTCTTGCTGATTTTTAGTTTTTCCAATTTATACGCCCATGAGGGTACGTGCCCTATGCTCCCTAAGCTGTTTTTTTTCGATTTTTCAGGACACAACGTATACTTCTCCAGAGTGGCTGTTGGCAATTTACATCCCGCCCATCAGTGTAGCAAGGCTGCCATTTCTCCATGGCCTGTCCTGCATTTCTCGTTTTGACAATTTATGCAGCATGGCCCTTTTCACCGATGGGAAGCGAGACTTCTTTGTAGCGCTGATTTGCCTTTCCAGGTTGCTTGGTTGGCCAAAAAGGGCGTATGCGTTTTTTCCTGAATATATTCAGGAAAAAACGCATACGCCCTTTTTGGCCAAGGGCATCATTGTCGACGTTTTGCCGCTTTTCATGTGCTTTAAAGGCGATTCGTATCTACCTCCTGAAATCTGTTTCCTGCAATTCTGCCTTGCTTTCAAATCCTCTTCGTTGCCTTCCCTCAATATATCTGTGGATGAGAGTTATCATTTATGACTCTGCGGGTTTGTGAATTGCAGTTTCCCTGAGCTCCATTTTTCAACTGTCTTTTGTGGGAGCTGGCCGCAAAAGCGCGGGATTGCCTCAGGCCCTATTCTGCTTCTGGGCGGCAGGCTGAGCCTGTGGTTAATTCTTCTTCCTGATGGGAAAATAGAGTGACCTCTGCCTGTCCCAACACCTAGATCTAGTCTCTCATTGGTTGCCCCTCTTCCCGTTCATCCTCAGGACAAATTGCAACCTGTAGGGAACAGGAGGTTAAAGGTGCTGATTCTCCAAGTAGGGAAATTGCTAGTAAAGTAGCTGGAATGACGAAACCGAGCACAAGGAGATGAGAAATCAGGTGCGTTTTAGAAACCTTTCAAAATCACACGGTGTACCATCTTCTGGGTTTCTCATGCATGTTTTCGATGTAGGAAGATGCCCTTGAACCTGGAGATTTGGGACCCATGGGATGGGTACCACGCAGTATTACTTTAAAGGGTCTGCGTTTGCTCACCCAACCACACCCAACCTCTCAGCCCCAAGAGTGTCCACCCTTATGTCTCATCCAGCTGTGGGTCTTGATATGGTCAATCCAGGTTGCATCACAGCCTCTGAACGAATTTTGTAAGAATTTCTCTCTCTTTCACTGTCTTTGTTTTATGGGTTTTTAAAAGTAATTTATTTTTATAATGGGGTTTAGCTGCTTTTCATGGCTGTGTTTATGCGGCTTTACACCCACTTGACTCACTTCCAGACAGATATCAATACATAGGTTTTAAGATTCTTACTAGTCACATATATTCTTGTGCAGTGAATAGGGGGTGTTGAGTTCAGTTCACTGAGCAAGGAGTAGGTCTTGTCTATTACATATTGGGTGTATGGAACGGTATCTGAGCGAATTTGAAACCCTTGTTTTATGCATCACCCCACCTCACCATTCCCGTTAAGCAGCCATAGTGTGTTTTCTAAACGTGTGACTCTGTTCTGTTTTGTAATTCAGTTCAAGTGTAGCGGTTTTTACATTCCCTCTATAAGTGATAGCTTATGATAAGTGTCTTTTTCTGTGTGACTTATTTCACTTAGGATCGTCGTACCTAACTCCACTCATCTTGCTTCTACTAGCCTTATGACATTGATTTCATGTCTGAGTGATATTCCATTGTACATAAGGACCACAACTTCTTTATCCATTTTTCTCTTTCCTGGGATTTTTAAGGTGTCATGAAGTGGAGGTTCTTGTCAACAGAGCAGCCCTAAACTTTCGGGTGCCTGTGTCTTGCTGATTTTTAGGTTTTCCAATTTATACGCCCATGAGTGGACGTGCCCTATGCTCCCTAAGCTGTTTTTTTCCCATGTTTCAGGACACAACGTACACTTCTCCAGAGTGGCTGTTGGCAATTTACATCCCGCCCATCAGTGTAGCAAGGCTGCCATTTCTCCATGGCCTGTCCTGCATTTCTGGTTTTGACACATTTTGCAGCATGGCCCTTTTCACCGATGGGAAGCGAGACTTCTTTGTAGCGCTGATTTGCCTTTCCAGGTTGCTTGGTTGGCCAAAAAGGGCGTATGCGTTTTTTCCTGAATATATTCAGGAAAAAACGCATACGCCCTTTTTGGCCAAGGGCATCATTGTCGACGTTTTGCCGCTTTTCATGTGCTTTAAAGGCGATTCATATCTACCTGCTGAAATCTGTTTCCTGCAATTCTGCCTTGCTTTCAAATCCTCTTCGTTGCCTTCCCTCAATATATCTGTGGATGAGAGTTATCATTTATAACTCTGCGGGTTTGTGAATTGCAGTTTCCCTGAGCTCCATTTTTCAACTGTCTTTTGTGGGAGCTGGCCGCAAAAGCGCGGGATTGCCTCAGGCCCTATTCTGCTTCTGGGTGGCAGGCTGAGCCTGTGGTTAATTCTTCTTCCTGTTTGGGAAAATAGAGTGACCTGTGCCTGTCCCAACACCTAGATCTAGTCTCTCATTGGTTGCCCCTCTTCCCGTTCATCCTCAGGACAAATTGCAACCTGTAGGGAACAGGAGGTTAAAGGTGCTGATTCTCCAAGTAGGGAGATTGCTAGTAAAGTAGCTGGAATGGCGAAACCGAGCACAAGGAGATAAGAAATGAGGTGCGTTTTAGAAACCTTTCAAAATCACACGGTGTACCATCTTCTGGGTTTCTCATGCATGTTTTCGATGTAGGAAGATGCCCTTGAACCTGGAGATTTGGGACCCATGGGATGGGTACCACGCAGTATTACTTTAAAGGGTCTGCGTTTGCTCACCCAACCTCACCCAACCTCTCAGCCCCAAGAGTGTCCACCCTTATGTCTCATCCAGCTGTGGGTCTAGATATGGTCAATCCAGGTTGCATCACAGCCTCTGAACGAATTTTGAAAGAATTTCTCTCTCTTTCACTGTCTTTGTTTTATGGGTTTTTAAAAGTAATTTATTTTTATAATGGGGTTTAGCTGCTTTTCATGGCTGTGTTTATGCGGCTTTACACACACTTGACTCACTTCCAGAGAGATATCAATACATAGGTTTTAAGATTCTTACTAGTCACATATATTCTTGTGTGGTGAATAGGGGGTGTTGAGTCCAGTTCACGGAGCAAGGAGTAGGTCTTGTCTATTACATATTGGGTGTATGGAACGGTATCTGAGCGAATTTGAAACCCTTGTTTTATGCATCACCCCACCTCAACATTCCCGTTAAGCAGCCATAGTGTGTTTTCTAAACGTGTGACTCTGTTCTGTTTTGTAATTCAGTTCAAGTGTAGCGGTTTTTACATTCCCTCTATAAGTGATAGCTTATGATAAGTGTCTTTTTCTGTGTGACTTATTTCACTTAGAATCGTCGTACCTAACTCCACTCATCTTGCTTCTACTAGCCTTATGACATTGATTTCATGTCTGAGTGATATTCCATTGTACATAAGGACCACAACTTCTTTATCCATTTTTCTCTTTCCTGGGATATTTAAGGTGTCATGAAGTGGAGGTTCTTGTCAACAGAGCAGCCCTAAACTTTCCGGTGCCTGTGTCTTTCTGATTTTTAGTTTTTCCAATTTATACGCCCATGAGTGGACGTGCCCTATGCTCCCTAAGCTGTTTTTTTCCCATGTTTCAGGACACAACGTACACTTCTCCAGAGTGGCTGTTGGCAATTTACATCCCGCCCATCAGTGTAGCAAGGCTGCCATTTCTCCATGGCCTGTCCTGCATTTCTGGTTTTGACACTTTTTGCAGCATGGCCCTTTTCACCGATGGGAAGCGAGACTTCTTTGTAGCGCTGATTTGCCTTTCCAGGTTGCTTGGTTGGCCAAAAAGGGCGTATGCGGTTTTTCCTGAATATATTCAGGAAAAAACGCATACGCCCTTTTTGGCCAAAGGCATCATTGTCGACGTTTTGCCGCTTTTCATGTGCTTTAAAGGCGATTCGTATCTACCTGCTGAAATCTGTTTCCTGCAATTCTGCCTTGCTTTCAAATCCTCTTCGTTGCCTTCCCTCAATATATCTGTGGATGAGAATTATCATTTATAACTCTGCGGGTTTGTGAATTGCAGTTTCCCTGAGCTCCATTTTTCAACTGTCTTTTTTGGGAGCTGGCCGCAAAAGCGCGGGATTGCCTCAGGCCCTATTCTGCTTCTGGGCGGCAGGCTGAGCCTGTGGTTAATTCTTCTTCCTGTTGGGAAAATAGAGTGACCTGTGCCTGTCCCAACACCTAGATCTAGTCTCTCATTGGTTGCCCCCTTCCCTTTCATCCTCAGGACAAATTGCAACCTGTACGGAACAGGAGGTTAAAGGTGCTGATTAGCCAAGTAGGGAGATTACTAGTAAAGTAGCTGGAATGGCGAAACCGAGCACAAGGAGATGAGAAATGAGGTGCGTTTTAGAAACCTTTCAAAATCATATGGTGTACCATCTTCTGGTTTTCTCATGCATGTTTTCGATGTAGGAAGATGACCTTGAACCTGGAGATTTGGGACCCATGGGATGGGTACCACGCAGTATTACTTTAAAGGGTCTGCGTTTGCTCACCCAACCTCACCCAACCTCTCAGCCCCAAGAGTGTCCACCCTTATGTCTCATCCAGCTGTGGGTCTTGATATGGTCAATCCAGGTTGCATCACAGCCTCTGAACGAATTTTGTAAGAATTTCTCTCTCTTTCACTGTCTTTGTTTTATGGGTTTTTAAAAGTAATTTATTTTTATAATGGGGTTTAGCTGCTTTTCATGGCTGTGTTTATGCGGCTTTACACCCATTGACTCACTTCCAGAGAGATATCAATACATAGGTTTTAAGATTCTTACTAGTCAGATATATTCTTGTGCGGTGAATAGGGGGTGTTGAGTTCAGTTCACTGAGCAAGGAGTAGTTCTTGTCTATTACATATTGGGTGTATGGAACGATACCTCAGCGAATTTGAAACCCTTGTTTTATGCATCACCCCACCTCACCTTTCCCGTTAGGCAGCCATAGTGTGTTTTCTAAACGTGTGACTCTGTTCTCTTTTGTAATTCAGTTCAAGTGTAGCGGTTTTTACATTCCCTCTATAAGTGATAGCTTATGATAAGTGTCTTTTTCTGTGTGACTTATTTCACTTAGAATCGTCGTTCCTAACTCCACTCATCTTGCTTCTACTAGCCTTATAACATTGATTTCATGTCTGAGTGATATTCCATTGTACATAAGGACCACAACTTCTTTATCCATTTTTCTTTTTCCTGGGATATTTAAGGTGTCATGAAGTGGAGGTTCTTGTCAACAGAGCAGCCCTAAACTTTCGGGTCCTGTGTCTTGCTGATTTTTAGTTTTTCCAATTTATACGCCCATGAGGGTACGTGCCCTATGCTCCCTAAGCTGTTTTTTTTCGATTTTTCAGGACACAACGTATACTTCTCCAGAGTGGCTGTTGGCAATTTACATCCCGCCCATCAGTGTAGCAAGGCTGCCATTTCTCCATGGCCTGTCCTGCATTTCTCGTTTTGACAATTTATGCAGCATGGCCCTTTTCACCGATGGGAAGCGAGACTTCTTTGTAGCGCTGATTTGCCTTTCCAGGTTGCTTGGTTGGCCAAAAAGGGCGTATGCGTTTTTTCCTGAATATATTCAGGAAAAAACGCATACGCCCTTTTTGGCCAAGGGCATCATTGTCGACGTTTTGCCGCTTTTCATGTGCTTTAAAGGCGATTCGTATCTACCTCCTGAAATCTGTTTCCTGCAATTCTGCCTTGCTTTCAAATCCTCTTCGTTGCCTTCCCTCAATATATCTGTGGATGAGAGTTATCATTTATGACTCTGCGGGTTTGTGAATTGCAGTTTCCCTGAGCTCCATTTTTCAACTGTCTTTTGTGGGAGCTGGCCGCAAAAGCGCGGGATTGCCTCAGGCCCTATTCTGCTTCTGGGCGGCAGGCTGAGCCTGTGGTTAATTCTTCTTCCTGATGGGAAAATAGAGTGACCTCTGCCTGTCCCAACACCTAGATCTAGTCTCTCATTGGTTGCCCCTCTTCCCGTTCATCCTCAGGACAAATTGCAACCTGTAGGGAACAGGAGGTTAAAGGTGCTGATTCTCCAAGTAGGGAAATTGCTAGTAAAGTAGCTGGAATGACGAAACCGAGCACAAGGAGATGAGAAATCAGGTGCGTTTTAGAAACCTTTCAAAATCACACGGTGTACCATCTTCTGGGTTTCTCATGCATGTTTTCGATGTAGGAAGATGCCCTTGAACCTGGAGATTTGGGACCCATGGGATGGGTACCACGCAGTATTACTTTAAAGGGTCTGCGTTTGCTCACCCAACCACACCCAACCTCTCAGCCCCAAGAGTGTCCACCCTTATGTCTCATCCAGCTGTGGGTCTTGATATGGTCAATCCAGGTTGCATCACAGCCTCTGAACGAATTTTGTAAGAATTTCTCTCTCTTTCACTGTCTTTGTTTTATGGGTTTTTAAAAGTAATTTATTTTTATAATGGGGTTTATCTGCTTTTCATGGCTGTGTTTATGCGGCTTTACACCCACTTGACTCACTTCCAGAGAGATATCAATACATAGGTTTTAAGATTCTTACTAGTCACATATATTCTTGTGTGGTGAATAGGTGGTGTTGAGTCCAGTTCACTGAGCAAGGAGTAGGTCTTGTCTATTACATATTGGGTGTATGGAACGGTATCTGAGCGAATTTGAAACCCTTGTTTTATGCATCACCCCACCTCACCATTCCCGTTAAGCAGCCATAGTGTGTTTTCTAAACGTGTGACTCTGTTCTGTTTTGTAATTCAGTTCAAGTGTAGCGGTTTTTACATTCCCTCTATAAGTGATAGCTTATGATAAGTGTCTTTTTCTGTGTGACTTATTTCACTTAGAATCGTCGTACCTAACTCCACTCATCTTGCTTCTACTAGCCTTATGAGACATTGATTTCATGTCTGAGTGATATTCCATTGTACATAAGGACCACAACTTCTTTATCCATTTTTCTCTTTCCTGGGATATTTAAGGTGTCATGAAGTGGAGGTTCTTGTCAACAGAGCAGCCCTAAACTTTCCGGTGCCTGTGTCTTGCTGATTTTTAGTTTTTCCAATTTATACGCCCATGAGTGGACGTGCCCTATGCTCCCTAAGCTGTTTTTTTTCGATGTTTCAGGACACAACGTACACTTCTCCAGAGTGGCTGTTGGCAATTTACATCCCGCCTATCAGTGTAGCAAGGCTGCCATTTCTCCATGGCCTGTCCTGCATTTCTGGTTTTGACACTTTTTGCAGCATGGCCCTTTTCACCGATGGGAAGTGAGACTTCTTTGTAGCGCTGATTTGCCTTTCCAGGTTGCTTGGTTGGCCAAAAAGGGCGTATGCGTTTTTTCCTGAATATATTCAGGAAAAAACGCATACGCCCTTTTTGGCCAAGGGCATCATTGTCGACGTTTTGCCGCTTTTCATGTGCTTTAAAGGCGATTCGTATCTACCTCCTGAAATCTGTTTCCTGCAATTCTGCCTTGCTTTCAAATCCTCTTCGTTGCCTTCCCTCAATATATCTGTGGATGAGAGTTATCATTTATAACTCTGCGGGTTTGTGAATTGCAGTTTCCCTGAGCTCCATTTTTCAACTGTCTTTTTTGGGAGCTGGCCGCAAAAGCGCGGGATTGCCTCAGGCCCTATTCTGCTTCTGGGCGGCAGGCTGAGCCTGTGGTTAATTCTTCTTCCTGTTGGGAAAATAGAGTGACCTGTGCCTGTCCCAACACCTAGATCTAGTCTCTCATTGGTTGCCCCCTTCCCTTTCATCCTCAGGACAAATTGCAACCTGTACGGAACAGGAGGTTAAAGGTGCTGATTAGCCAAGTAGGGAGATTACTAGTAAAGTAGCTGGAATGGCGAAACGGAGCACAAGGAGATGAGAAATGAGGTGCGTTTTAGAAACCTTTCAAAATCATATGGTGTACCATCTTCTGGTTTTCTCATGCATGTTTTCGATGTAGGAAGATGACCTTGAACCTGGAGATTTGGGACCCATGGGATGGGTACCACGCAGTATTACTTTAAAGGGTCTGCGTTTGCTCACCCAACCTCACCCAACCTCTCAGCCCCAAGAGTGTCCACCCTTATGTCTCATCCAGCTGTGGGTCTTGATATGGTCAATCCAGGTTGCATCACAGCCTCTGAACGAATTTTGTAAGAATTTCTCTCTCTTTCACTGTCTTTGTTTTATGGGTTTTTAAAAGTAATTTATTTTTATAATGGGGTTTAGCTGCTTTTCATGGCTGTGTTTATGCGGCTTTACACCCACTTGACTCACTTCCAGAGAGATATCAATACATAGGTTTTAAGATTCTTACTAGTCAGATATATTTTTGTGCGGTGAATAGGGGGTGTTGAGTTCAGTTCACTGAGCAAGGAGTAGTTCTTGTGTATTACATATTGGGTGTATGGAACGATACCTCAGCGAATTTGAAACCCTTGTTTTATGCATCACCCCACCTCACCTTTCCCGTTAGGCAGCCATAGTGTGTTTTCTAAACGTGTGACTCTGTTCTCTTTTGTAATTCAGTTCAAGTGTAGCGGTTTTTACATTCCCTCTATAAGTGATAGCTTATGATAAGTGTCTTTTTCTGTGTGACTTATTTCACTTAGAATCGTCGTTCCTAACTCCACTCATCTTGCTTCTACTAGCCTTATAACATTGATTTCATGTCTGAGTGATATTCCATTGTACATAAGGACCACAACTTCTTTATCCATTTTTCTTTTTCCTGGGATATTTAAGGTGTCATGAAGTGGAGGTTCTTGTCAACAGAGCAGCCCTAAACTTTCGGGTCCTGTGTCTTGCTGATTTTTAGTTTTTCCAATTTATACGCCCATGAGGGTACGTGCCCTATGCTCCCTAAGCTGTTTTTTTTCGATTTTTCAGGACACAACGTATACTTCTCCAGAGTGGCTGTTGGCAATTTACATCCCGCCCATCAGTGTAGCAAGGCTGCCATTTCTCCATGGCCTGTCCTGCATTTCTCGTTTTGACAATTTATGCAGCATGGCCCTTTTCACCGATGGGAAGCGAGACTTCTTTGTAGCGCTGATTTGCCTTTCCAGGTTGCTTGGTTGGCCAAAAAGGGCGTATGCGTTTTTTCCTGAATATATTCAGGAAAAAACGCATACGCCCTTTTTGGCCAAGGGCATCATTGTCGACGTTTTGCCGCTTTTCATGTGCTTTAAAGGCGATTCGTATCTACCTCCTGAAATCTGTTTCCTGCAATTCTGCCTTGCTTTCAAATCCTCTTCGTTGCCTTCCCTCAATATATCTGTGGATGAGAGTTATCATTTATGACTCTGCGGGTTTGTGAATTGCAGTTTCCCTGAGCTCCATTTTTCAACTGTCTTTTGTGGGAGCTGGCCGCAAAAGCGCGGGATTGCCTCAGGCCCTATTCTGCTTCTGGGCGGCAGGCTGAGCCTGTGGTTAATTCTTCTTCCTGATGGGAAAATAGAGTGACCTCTGCCTGTCCCAACACCTAGATCTAGTCTCTCATTGGTTGCCCCTCTTCCCGTTCATCCTCAGGACAAATTGCAACCTGTAGGGAACAGGAGGTTAAAGGTGCTGATTCTCCAAGTAGGGAAATTGCTAGTAAAGTAGCTGGAATGACGAAACCGAGCACAAGGAGATGAGAAATCAGGTGCGTTTTAGAAACCTTTCAAAATCACACGGTGTACCATCTTCTGGGTTTCTCATGCATGTTTTCGATGTAGGAAGATGCCCTTGAACCTGGAGATTTGGGACCCATGGGATGGGTACCACGCAGTATTACTTTAAAGGGTCTGCGTTTGCTCACCCAACCACACCCAACCTCTCAGCCCCAAGAGTGTCCACCCTTATGTCTCATCCAGCTGTGGGTCTTGATATGGTCAATCCAGGTTGCATCACAGCCTCTGAACGAATTTTGTAAGAATTTCTCTCTCTTTCACTGTCTTTGTTTTATGGGTTTTTAAAAGTAATTTATTTTTATAATGGGGTTTAGCTGCTTTTCATGGCTGTGTTTATGCGGCTTTACACCCACTTGACTCACTTCCAGACAGATATCAATACATAGGTTTTAAGATTCTTACTAGTCACATATATTCTTGTGCAGTGAATAGGGGGTGTTGAGTTCAGTTCACTGAGCAAGGAGTAGGTCTTGTCTATTACATATTGGGTGTATGGAACGGTATCTGAGCGAATTTGAAACCCTTGTTTTATGCATCACCCCACCTCACCATTCCCGTTAAGCAGCCATAGTGTGTTTTCTAAACGTGTGACTCTGTTCTGTTTTGTAATTCAGTTCAAGTGTAGCGGTTTTTACATTCCCTCTATAAGTGATAGCTTATGATAAGTGTCTTTTTCTGTGTGACTTATTTCACTTAGGATCGTCGTACCTAACTCCACTCATCTTGCTTCTACTAGCCTTATGACATTGATTTCATGTCTGAGTGATATTCCATTGTACATAAGGACCACAACTTCTTTATCCATTTTTCTCTTTCCTGGGATTTTTAAGGTGTCATGAAGTGGAGGTTCTTGTCAACAGAGCAGCCCTAAACTTTCGGGTGCCTGTGTCTTGCTGATTTTTAGGTTTTCCAATTTATACGCCCATGAGTGGACGTGCCCTATGCTCCCTAAGCTGTTTTTTTCCCATGTTTCAGGACACAACGTACACTTCTCCAGAGTGGCTGTTGGCAATTTACATCCCGCCCATCAGTGTAGCAAGGCTGCCATTTCTCCATGGCCTGTCCTGCATTTCTGGTTTTGACACATTTTGCAGCATGGCCCTTTTCACCGATGGGAAGCGAGACTTCTTTGTAGCGCTGATTTGCCTTTCCAGGTTGCTTGGTTGGCCAAAAAGGGCGTATGCGTTTTTTCCTGAATATATTCAGGAAAAAACGCATACGCCCTTTTTGGCCAAGGGCATCATTGTCGACGTTTTGCCGCTTTTCATGTGCTTTAAAGGCGATTCCTATCTACCTGCTGAAATCTGTTTCCTGCAATTCTGCCTTGCTTTCAAATCCTCTTCGTTGCCTTCCCTCAATATATCTGTGGATGAGAGTTATCATTTATAACTCTGCGGGTTTGTGAATTGCAGTTTCCCTGAGCTCCATTTTTCAACTGTCTTTTGTGGGAGCTGGCCGCAAAAGCGCGGGATTGCCTCAGGCCCTATTCTGCTTCTGGGTGGCAGGCTGAGCCTGTGGTTAATTCTTCTTCCTGTTTGGGAAAATAGAGTGACCTGTGCCTGTCCCAACACCTAGATCTAGTCTCTCATTGGTTGCCCCTCTTCCCGTTCATCCTCAGGACAAATTGCAACCTGTAGGGAACAGGAGGTTAAAGGTGCTGATTCTCCAAGTAGGGAGATTGCTAGTAAAGTAGCTGGAATGGCGAAACCGAGCACAAGGAGATAAGAAATGAGGTGCGTTTTAGAAACCTTTCAAAATCACACGGTGTACCATCTTCTGGGTTTCTCATGCATGTTTTCGATGTAGGAAGATGCCCTTGAACCTGGAGATTTGGGACCCATGGGATGGGTACCACGCAGTATTACTTTAAAGGGTCTGCGTTTGCTCACCCAACCTCACCCAACCTCTCAGCCCCAAGAGTGTCCACCCTTATGTCTCATCCAGCTGTGGGTCTAGATATGGTCAATCCAGGTTGCATCACAGCCTCTGAACGAATTTTGAAAGAATTTCTCTCTCTTTCACTGTCTTTGTTTTATGGGTTTTTAAAAGTAATTTATTTTTATAATGGGGTTTAGCTGCTTTTCATGGCTGTGTTTATGCGGCTTTACACACACTTGACTCACTTCCAGAGAGATATCAATACATAGGTTTTAAGATTCTTACTAGTCACATATATTCTTGTGTGGTGAATAGGGGGTGTTGAGTCCAGTTCACGGAGCAAGGAGTAGGTCTTGTCTATTACATATTGGGTGTATGGAACGGTATCTGAGCGAATTTGAAACCCTTGTTTTATGCATCACCCCACCTCAACATTCCCGTTAAGCAGCCATAGTGTGTTTTCTAAACGTGTGACTCTGTTCTGTTTTGTAATTCAGTTCAAGTGTAGCGGTTTTTACATTCCCTCTATAAGTGATAGCTTATGATAAGTGTCTTTTTCTGTGTGACTTATTTCACTTAGAATCGTCGTACCTAACTCCACTCATCTTGCTTCTACTAGCCTTATGACATTGATTTCATGTCTGAGTGATATTCCATTGTACATAAGGACCACAACTTCTTTATCCATTTTTCTCTTTCCTGGGATATTTAAGGTGTCATGAAGTGGAGGTTCTTGTCAACAGAGCAGCCCTAAACTTTCCGGTGCCTGTGTCTTTCTGATTTTTAGTTTTTCCAATTTATACGCCCATGAGTGGACGTGCCCTATGCTCCCTAAGCTGTTTTTTTCCCATGTTTCAGGACACAACGTACACTTCTCCAGAGTGGCTGTTGGCAATTTACATCCCGCCCATCAGTGTAGCAAGGCTGCCATTTCTCCATGGCCTGTCCTGCATTTCTGGTTTTGACACTTTTTGCAGCATGGCCCTTTTCACCGATGGGAAGCGAGACTTCTTTGTAGCGCTGATTTGCCTTTCCAGGTTGCTTGGTTGGCCAAAAAGGGCGTATGCGGTTTTTCCTGAATATATTCAGGAAAAAACGCATACGCCCTTTTTGGCCAAAGGCATCATTGTCGACGTTTTGCCGCTTTTCATGTGCTTTAAAGGCGATTCGTATCTACCTGCTGAAATCTGTTTCCTGCAATTCTGCCTTGCTTTCAAATCCTCTTCGTTGCCTTCCCTCAATATATCTGTGGATGAGAATTATCATTTATAACTCTGCGGGTTTGTGAATTGCAGTTTCCCTGAGCTCCATTTTTCAACTGTCTTTTTTGGGAGCTGGCCGCAAAAGCGCGGGATTGCCTCAGGCCCTATTCTGCTTCTGGGCGGCAGGCTGAGCCTGTGGTTAATTCTTCTTCCTGTTGGGAAAATAGAGTGACCTGTGCCTGTCCCAACACCTAGATCTAGTCTCTCATTGGTTGCCCCCTTCCCTTTCATCCTCAGGACAAATTGCAACCTGTACGGAACAGGAGGTTAAAGGTGCTGATTAGCCAAGTAGGGAGATTACTAGTAAAGTAGCTGGAATGGCGAAACTGAGCACAAGGAGATGAGAAATGAGGTGCGTTTTAGAAACCTTTCAAAATCATATGGTGTACCATCTTCTGGTTTTCTCATGCATGTTTTCGATGTAGGAAGATGACCTTGAACCTGGAGATTTGGGACCCATGGGATGGGTACCACGCAGTATTACTTTAAAGGGTCTGCGTTTGCTCACCCAACCTCACCCAACCTCTCAGCCCCAAGAGTGTCCACCCTTATGTCTCATCCAGCTGTGGGTCTTGATATGGTCAATCCAGGTTGCATCACAGCCTCTGAACGAATTTTGTAAGAATTTCTCTCTCTTTCACTGTCTTTGTTTTATGGGTTTTTAAAAGTAATTTATTTTTATAATGGGGTTTAGCTGCTTTTCATGGCTGTGTTTATGCGGCTTTACACCCATTGACTCACTTCCAGAGAGATATCAATACATAGGTTTTAAGATTCTTACTAGTCAGATATATTCTTGTGCGGTGAATAGGGGGTGTTGAGTTCAGTTCACTGAGCAAGGAGTAGTTCTTGTCTATTACATATTGGGTGTATGGAACGATACCTCAGCGAATTTGAAACCCTTGTTTTATGCATCACCCCACCTCACCTTTCCCGTTAGGCAGCCATAGTGTGTTTTCTAAACGTGTGACTCTGTTCTCTTTTGTAATTCAGTTCAAGTGTAGCGGTTTTTACATTCCCTCTATAAGTGATAGCTTATGATAAGTGTCTTTTTCTGTGTGACTTATTTCACTTAGAATCGTCGTTCCTAACTCCACTCATCTTGCTTCTACTAGCCTTATAACATTGATTTCATGTCTGAGTGATATTCCATTGTACATAAGGACCACAACTTCTTTATCCATTTTTCTTTTTCCTGGGATATTTAAGGTGTCATGAAGTGGAGGTTCTTGTCAACAGAGCAGCCCTAAACTTTCGGGTCCTGTGTCTTGCTGATTTTTAGTTTTTCCAATTTATACGCCCATGAGGGTACGTGCCCTATGCTCCCTAAGCTGTTTTTTTTTCGATTTTTCAGGACACAACGTATACTTCTCCAGAGTGGCTGTTGGCAATTTACATCCCGCCCATCAGTGTAGCAAGGCTGCCATTTCTCCATGGCCTGTCCTGCATTTCTCGTTTTGACAATTTATGCAGCATGGCCCTTTTCACCGATGGGAAGCGAGACTTCTTTGTAGCGCTGATTTGCCTTTCCAGGTTGCTTGGTTGGCCAAAAAGGGCGTATGCGTTTTTTCCTGAATATATTCAGGAAAAAACGCATACGCCCTTTTTGGCCAAGGGCATCATTGTCGACGTTTTGCCGCTTTTCATGTGCTTTAAAGGCGATTCGTATCTACCTCCTGAAATCTGTTTCCTGCAATTCTGCCTTGCTTTCAAATCCTCTTCGTTGCCTTCCCTCAATATATCTGTGGATGAGAGTTATCATTTATGACTCTGCGGGTTTGTGAATTGCAGTTTCCCTGAGCTCCATTTTTCAACTGTCTTTTGTGGGAGCTGGCCGCAAAAGCGCGGGATTGCCTCAGGCCCTATTCTGCTTCTGGGCGGCAGGCTGAGCCTGTGGTTAATTCTTCTTCCTGATGGGAAAATAGAGTGACCTCTGCCTGTCCCAACACCTAGATCTAGTCTCTCATTGGTTGCCCCTCTTCCCGTTCATCCTCAGGACAAATTGCAACCTGTAGGGAACAGGAGGTTAAAGGTGCTGATTCTCCAAGTAGGGAAATTGCTAGTAAAGTAGCTGGAATGACGAAACCGAGCACAAGGAGATGAGAAATCAGGTGCGTTTTAGAAACCTTTCAAAATCACACGGTGTACCATCTTCTGGGTTTCTCATGCATGTTTTCGATGTAGGAAGATGCCCTTGAACCTGGAGATTTGGGACCCATGGGATGGGTACCACGCAGTATTACTTTAAAGGGTCTGCGTTTGCTCACCCAACCACACCCAACCTCTCAGCCCCAAGAGTGTCCACCCTTATGTCTCATCCAGCTGTGGGTCTTGATATGGTCAATCCAGGTTGCATCACAGCCTCTGAACGAATTTTGTAAGAATTTCTCTCTCTTTCACTGTCTTTGTTTTACGGGTTTTTAAAAGTAATTTATTTTTATAATGGGGTTTATCTGCTTTTCATGGCTGTGTTTATGCGGCTTTACACCCACTTGACTCACTTCCAGAGAGATATCAATACATAGGTTTTAAGATTCTTACTAGTCACATATATTCTTGTGTGGTGAATAGGTGGTGTTGAGTCCAGTTCACTGAGCAAGGAGTAGGTCTTGTCTATTACATATTGGGTGTATGGAACGGTATCTGAGCGAATTTGAAACCCTTGTTTTATGCATCACCCCACCTCACCATTCCCGTTAAGCAGCCATAGTGTGTTTTCTAAACGTGTGACTCTGTTCTCTTTTGTAATTCAGTTCAAGTGTAGCGGTTTTTACATTCCCTCTATAAGTGATAGCTTATGATAAGTGTCTTTTTCTGTGTGACTTATTTCACTTAGAATCGTCGTTCCTAACTCCACTCATCTTGCTTCTACTAGCCTTATAACATTGATTTCATGTCTGAGTGATATTCCATTGTACATAAGGACCACAACTTCTTTATCCATTTTTCTTTTTCCTGGGATATTTAAGGTGTCATGAAGTGGAGGTTCTTGTCAACAGAGCAGCCCTAAACTTTCGGGTCCTGTGTCTTGCTGATTTTTAGTTTTTCCAATTTATACGCCCATGAGGGTACGTGCCCTATGCTCCCTAAGCTGTTTTTTTTCGATTTTTCAGGACACAACGTATACTTCTCCAGAGTGGCTGTTGGCAATTTACATCCCGCCCATCAGTGTAGCAAGGCTGCCATTTCTCCATGGCCTGTCCTGCATTTCTCGTTTTGACAATTTATGCAGCATGGCCCTTTTCACCGATGGGAAGCGAGACTTCTTTGTAGCGCTGATTTGCCTTTCCAGGTTGCTTGGTTGGCCAAAAAGGGCGTATGCGTTTTTTCCTGAATATATTCAGGAAAAAACGCATACGCCCTTTTTGGCCAAGGGCATCATTGTCGACGTTTTGCCGCTTTTCATGTGCTTTAAAGGCGATTCGTATCTACCTCCTGAAATCTGTTTCCTGCAATTCTGCCTTGCTTTCAAATCCTCTTCGTTGCCTTCCCTCAATATATCTGTGGATGAGAGTTATCATTTATGACTCTGCGGGTTTGTGAATTGCAGTTTCCCTGAGCTCCATTTTTCAACTGTCTTTTGTGGGAGCTGGCCGCAAAAGCGCGGGATTGCCTCAGGCCCTATTCTGCTTCTGGGCGGCAGGCTGAGCCTGTGGTTAATTCTTCTTCCTGATGGGAAAATAGAGTGACCTCTGCCTGTCCCAACACCTAGATCTAGTCTCTCATTGGTTGCCCCCTTCCCTTTCATCCTCAGGACAAATTGCAACCTGTACGGAACAGGAGGTTAAAGGTGCTGATTAGCCAAGTAGGGAGATTACTAGTAAAGAAGCTGGAATGGCGAACCCGAGCACAAGGAGATGAGAAATGAGGTGCATTTTAGAAACCTTTTCCGATCACACGGTGTACCGTCTTCTGGGTTTCTCATGCAAGTTTTCGATGTAGGAAGATGCCCTTGAACCTGGAGATTTGGGACCCATGGGATGGGTACCACGCAGTATTACTTTAAAGGGTCTGCGTTTGCTCACCCAACCTCACCCAACCTCTCAGCCCCAAGAGTGTCCACCCTTATGTCTCATCCAGCTGTGGGTCTAGATATGGTTAATCCAGTTTGCATCACAGCCCCTGAACGAATTTTGTAAGAATTTCTCTCTCTTTCACTGTCTTTGTTTTACGGGTTTTTAAAAGTAATTTATTTTTATAATGGGGTTTAGCTGCTTTTCACAGCTCTGTTTATGCAGCTTTACACCCACTTGACTTACTTCCAGAGAGATATCAATACATAGGTTTTAAGATTCTTAGTAGTCAGATATATTCTTGTGCGGGGAATAGGGGGTGTTGAGTCCAGTTCACTGAGCAAGGAGTAGGTCTTGTGTATTACATATTGGGTGTATGGAACGGTATCTGAGCGAATTTGAAACCCTTGTTTTACGCATCACCCCACCTCAACTTTCCCTTTAAGCAGCCATAGTGTGTTTTCTAAACGTGTGACTCTGTTCTCTTTTGTAATTCAGTTCAAGTGTAGCGGTTTTTACATTCCGTCTATAAGTGATAGCTTATGATAAGTGTCTTTTTCTGTGTGACTTATTTCACTTAGAATCGTCATACCTAAATCCACTCATCTTGCTTCCACTAGCCTTATGACATTGATTTCATGTCTGAGTGATATTCCATTGTACTTAAGGACAACAACTATTTTATCCATTTTTCTCTTTCCTGGGATATTTAAGGTGTCATGAAGTGGAGGTTCTTGTCAACAGAGCAGCCCTAAACTTTCCGGTGCCTGTGTCTTGCTGATTTTTAGTTTTCCCAATTTATACGCCTATGAGTGGACGTGCCCTATGCTCCCTAAGCTGTTTTTTTTCGATGTTTCAGGACACAACGTACACTTCTCCAGAGTGGCTGTTGGCAATTTACATCCCGCCCATCAGTGTAGCAAGGCTGCCATTTCTCTATGGCCTGTCCTGCATTTCTGGTTTTGACACTTTTTGCAGCATGGCCCTTTTGACCGATGGGAAGCGAGACTTCTATGTAGCGCTGATTTGCCTTTCCAGGTTGCTTGGTTGGCCAAAAAGTGCGTATGCGTTTTTTCCTGAATATATTCAGGAAAAAACGCATACGCCCTTTTTGGCCAAGGGCATCATTGTCGACGTTTTGCCGCTTTTCATGTGCTTTAAAGGCGATTCGTATCTACCTCCTGAAATCTGTTTCCTGCAATTCTCCCTTGCTTTCAAATCCTCTTCGTTCCCTTCCCTCAATATATCTGTGGATGAGAGTTATCATTTATAACTCTGCGGGTTTGTGAATTGCATTTTCCCTGAGCTCCATTTTTCAACTCGCTTTTTTGGGAGCTGGCCGCAAAAGCGCGTGATTGCCTCAGGCCCTATTCTGCTTCTGGGCGGCAGGCTGAGCCTGTGGTTAATTCTTCTTCCTGGTGGGAAAATAGAGTGACCTCTGCCTGTCCCAACACCTAGATCTAGTCTCTCATTGGTTGCCCCTCTTCCCGTTCATCCTCAGGACAAATTGCAACCTGTAGGGAACAGGAGGTTAAAGGTGCTGATTCTCCAAGTAGGGAGATTGCTAGTAAAGTAGCTGGAAAGGCGAACCCGAGCACAAGGAGATGAGAAATGAGGTGCGTTTTAGAAACCTTTCAAAATCACACGGTGTACCATCTTCTGGGTTTCTCATGCATGTTTTCGATGTAGGAAGATGCCCTTGAACCTGGAGATTTGGGACCCATGGGATGGGTACCACGCAGTATTACTTTAAAGGGTCTGCGTTTGCTCACCCAACCTCACCCAACCTCTCAGCCCCAAGAGTGTCCACCCTTATGTCTCATCCAGCTGTGGGTCTAGATATGGTCAATCCAGGTTGCATCACAGCCTCTGAACGAATTTTGTAAGAATTTCTCTCTCTTTCACTGTCTTTGTTTTATGGGTTTTTGAAAGTAATTTATTTTTATAATGGGGTTTAGCTGCTTTTCACGGCTGTGTTTATGCGGCTTTACACACACTTGACTCACTTCCAGACAGACATCAATACATAGGTTTTAAGATTCTTACTAGTCACATATATTCTTGTGCGGTGAATAGGGGGTGTTGAGTCCAGTTCACTGAGCAAGGAGTAGGTCTTGTCTATTACATATTGGGTGTATGGGTCGGTATCTGAGCGAATTTGAAACCCTTGTTTTATGCATCACCCCACCTCACCTTTCCCGTTAAGCAGCCATAGTGTGTTTTCTAAACGTGTGACTCTGTTCTCTTTTGTAATTCAGTTAAAGTGTAGCGGTTTTTACATTCCCTCTATAAGTGATAGCTTATGATAAGTGTCTTTTTCTGTGTGACTTATTTCACTTAGAATCGTCGTACCTAACTCCACTCATCTTGCTTCTACTAGCCTTATGACATTGATTTCATGTCTGAGTGATATTCCATTGTACATAAGGACCACAACTTCTTTATCCATTTTTCTCTTTCCTGGGATATTTAAGGTGTCATGAAGTGGAGGTTCTTGTCAACAGAGCAGCCCTAAACTTTTGGGTGCCTGTGTCTTGCTGATTTTAGTTTTCCCAATTTATACTCCCATGAGTGGACGTGCCCTATGCTCCCTAAGCTGTGTTTTTTCGATGTTTGAGGACACAACATACACTTCTCCAGAGTGGCTGTTGGCAATTTACATCCCGCCCATCAGTGTAGCAAGGCTGCCATTTCTCCATGGCCTGTCCTGCATTTCTGGTTTTGACACTTTTTGCAGCATGGCCCTTTTCACGGATGGGAAGCGAGACTTCTTTGTAACGCTGATTTGCCTTTACAGGTTGCTTGGTTGGCCAAAAAGGGCGTATCCGTTTTTTCCTGAATATATTCAGGAAAAAACGCATACGCCCTTTTTGGCCAAGGGCATCATTGTCGACGTTTTGCCACTTTTCATGTGCTTTAAAGGCGATTCGTATCTACCTCCTGAAATCTGTTTCCTGCAATTCTGCCTTGCTTTCAAATCCTCTTCGTTGCCTTCCCTCAATATATTTGTGGACGAGAGTTATCATTTATAACTCAGCAGGTTTGTGAATTGCAGTGCCCCTGAGCTCCATTTTTCAACTGTCTTTTTTGGGAGCTGGCCTCAAAATCACGGGATTGCCTCAGGCCCTATTCTTGTTCCGGGCGGCAGGCTGAGCCTGTGGTTAATTCTTCTTCCTGATGGGAAAATAGTGACCTGTGCCTGTCCCAACACCTAGATCTAGTCTCTCATTGGTTGCCCCTCTTCCCGTTCATCCTCAGGACAAATTGCAGCCTGTAGGGAACAGGAGGTTAAAGGTGCTGATTCTCCAAGTAGGGAGATTGCTAGTAAAGTAGCTGGAAAGGCGAACCCGAGCACAAGGAGATGAGAAATGAGGTGCGTTTTAGAAACCTTTCAAAATCACACGGTGTAACATCTTCTTGGTTTCTCATGCATGTTTTCGATGTAGGAAGATGCCCTTGAACCTGGAGATTTGGGACCCATGGGAAGGGTACCACGCAGTATTAATTTAAAGGGTCTGCGTTTGCTCACCCAACCTATCAGCCCCAAGAGTGTCCACCCTTATGTCTCATCCAGCTGTGGGTCTAGATATGGTCAAACCAGGTTGCATCACAGCCTCTGAACGAATTTTGTAAGAATTTCTCTCTCTTTCACTGTTTTTGTTTTACGGGTTTTTAAAAGTAATTTATTTTTATAATGGGGTATAGCTGCTTTTCACGGCTATGTTTATGCGGTTGACAACCTCTTGACTCACTTCCAGAGAGATATCAATACATAGGTTTTAAGATTCTTACTAGTCAGATATATTCTTGTGCGGTGAATAGGGGGTGTTGAGTTCAGTTCACTGAGCAAGGAGTAGGTCTTGTCTATTACATATTGGGTGTATGGAACGGTATCTGAGCTAATTTGAAACCCTTGTTTTATGCATCACCCCACGTCACCTTTCCCGTTAAGCAGCCATAGTGTGTTTTCTAAACGTGTGACTCTGTTCTGTTTTGTAATTCAGTTCAAGTGTAGCGGTGTTTACATTCCCTCTATAAGTGATAGCTTATGATAAGTGTCTTTTTCTGTGTGACTTATTTCACTTAGAATCGTCGTTCCTAACTCCACTCATCTTGCTTCTACTAGCCTTATAACATTGATTTCATGTCTGAGTGATATTCCATTGTACATAAGGACCACAACTTCTTTATCCATTTTTCTCTTTCCTGGGATATTTAAGGTGTCATGAAGTGGAGGTTCTTGTCAACAGAGCCGCCCTAAACTTTCCGGTGCCTGTGTCTTGCTGATTTTTAGTTTTTCCAATTTATACGCCCATGAGTGGACGTGCCCTATGCTCCCTAAGCTGTTTTTTTTCCATGTTTCAGGACACAACGTACACTTCTCCAGAGTGGCTGTTGGCAATTTACATCCCGCCCATCAGTGTAGCAAGGCTGCCATTTCTCCATGGCCTGTCCTGCATTTCTGGTTTTGACACTTTTTGCAGCATGGCCCTTTTGACCGATGGGAAGCGAGACTTCTTTGTAGCGCTGATTTGCCTTTCCAGGTTGCTTGGTTGGCCAAAAAGGGCGTATGCGTTTTTTCCTGAATATATTCAGGAAAAAACGCATACGCCCTTTTTGGCCAAGGGCATCATTGTCGACGTTTTGCCGCTTTTCATGTGCTTTAAAGGCGATTCTTATCTACCTCCTGAAATCTGTTTCCTGCAATTCTGCCTTGCTTACAAATCCTCTTCGTTGCCTTCCCTCAATATATCTGTGGATGAGAGTTATCATTTATAACTCTGCGGGTTTGTGAATTGCAGTTTCCCTGAGCTCCATTTTTCAACTGTCTTTTTTGGGAGTTGGCCGCAAAAGCGCGGGATTGCCTCAGGCCCTATTCTGCTTCTGGGCGGCAGGCTGAGCCTGTGGTTAATTCTTCTTCCTGTTGGGAAAATAGAGTGACCTGTGCCTGTCCCAACACCTAGATCTAGTCTCTCATTGGTTGCCCCTCTACCCGTTCATCCTCAGGACAAATTGCAACCTGTAGGGAACAGGAGGTTAAACGTGGTGATTCTCCAAGTAGGGAGATTGCTAGTAAAGTAGCTGGAAAGGCGAACCCGAGCACAAGGAGATGAGAAATGAGGTGCGTTTTAGAAACGTTTCAAAATCACACGGTGTACCATCTTCTGGGTTTCTCATGCATGTTTTCGATGTAGGAAGATGCCCTTCAACCTGGAGATTTGGGACCCATGGGATGGGTACCATGCAGTTTTACTTTAAAGGGTCTGCGTTTGCTCACCCAACCTCACCCAGCCTCTCAGCCCCAAGAGTGTCCACCCTTATGTCTCATCCAGCTGTGGGTCTAGATATGGTCAATCCAGGTTGCATCACAGCCTCTGAACGAATTTTGTAAAAATTTCTCTCTCTTTCACTGTCTTTGTTTTACGGGTTTTTAAAAGTAATTTATTTTTATAATGGGGTTTAGCTGCTTTTCACGGCTGTGTTTATGCGGTTTACACCTTCTTGACTCACTTCCAGAGAGATATCATTACATAGGTTTTAAGATTCTTACTAGTCAGATATATTCTTGTGCAGTGAATAGGGGGTGTTGAGTTCAGTTCACTGAGCAAGGAGTAGGTCTTGTCTATTACATATTGGGTGTATGGAACGGTATCTGAGCTAATTTGAAACCCTTGTTTTATGCATCACCCCACCTCACCTTTCCCGTTAAGCAGCCATAGTGTGTTTTCTAAACGTGTGACTCTGTTCTCTTTTGTAATTCATTTCAAGTGTAGAGGTTTTTACATTCCCTCTATAAGTGATAGCTTATGATAAGTGTCTTTTTCTGTGTGACTTATTTCACTTAGAATCGTCGTTCCTAACTCCACTCATCTTGCTTCTACTAGCCTTATAACATTGATTTCATGTCTGAGTGATATTCCATTGTACATAAGGACCACAACTTCTTTATCCATTTTTCTCTTTCCTGGGATATTTAAGGTGTCATGAAGTGGAGGTTCTTGTCAACAGAGCAGCCCTAAACTTTGGGGTGCCTGTGTCTTGCTGATTTTTACTTTTTTCCAATTTATACGCCCATGAGTGGACGTGCCCTATGCTCCCTAAGCTGTTTTTTTTCGATGTTTCAGGACACAACGTACACTTCTCCAGAGTGGCTGTTGGCAATTTACATCCCGCCCATCAGTGTAGCAAGGCTGCCATTTCTCCATGGCCTGTCCTGCATTTCCGGTTTTAACACTTTTTGCAGCATGGCCCTTTTCACCGATGGGAAGCGAGACTTCTTTGTAGCGCTGATTTGCCTTTCCAGGTTGCTTGGTTGGCCAAAAAGGGCGTATGCGTTTTTTCCTGAATATATTCAGGAAAAAACGCATACGCCCTTTTTGGCCAAGGGCATCATTGTGGACGTTTTGCCGCTTTTCATGTGCTTTAAAGGCGATTCGTATCTACCTCCTGAAATCTGTTTCCTGCAATTCTGCCTTGCTTTCAAATCCTCTTCGTTGCCTTCCCTCAATATATCTGTGGATGAGAGTTATCATTTATAACTCTGCGGGTTTGTGAATTGCAGTTTCCCTGAGCTCCATTTTTCAACTGTCTTTTTTGGGAGCTGGCCGCAAAAGCGCGGGATTGCCTCAGGCCCTATTCTGCTTCTGGGCGGCAGGCTGAGCCTGTGGTTAATTCTTCTTCCTGTTGGGAAAATAGAGTGACCTGTGCCTGTCCCAACACCTAGATCTAGTCTCTCATTGGTTGCCCCTCTTCCCGTTCATCCTCAGGACAAATTGCAACCTGTAGGGAACAGGAGGTTAAAGGTGCTGATTCTCCAAGTAGGGAGATTGCTAGTAAAGTAGCTGGAATGGCGAAACCGAGCACAAGGAGATGAGAAATGAGGTGCGTTTTAGAACCCTTTGAAAATCACACGGTGTACCATCTTCTGGGTTTCTCATGCATGTTTTCGATGTAGGAAGATGCCCTTGAACCTGGAGATTTGGGACCCATGGGATGGGTACCATGCAGTATTACTTTAAAGGGTCTGCGTTTGCTCACCCAACCTCTCAGACCCAAGAGTGTCCACCCTTATGTCTCATCCAGCTGTGGGTCTAGATATGGCCAATCCAGGTTGCATCACAGCCTCTGAACGAATTTTGTAAGAATTTCTCTCTCTTTCACTGTCTTTGTTTTACGGGTTTTTAAAAGTAATTTATTTTTATAATGGGGTTTAGCTGCTTTTCACGGCTGTGTTTATGCAGTTTACACCCTCTTGACTCACTTCCAGAGAGATATCATTACATAGGTTTTAAGATTCTTACTAGTCAGATATATTCTTTTGCGGTGAATAGGGGGTGTTGCGTTCAGTTCACTGAGCAAGGAGTAGGTCTTGTCTATTACATATTGGGTGTATGGAACGGTATCTGAGCTAATTTGAAACCTTTGTTTTATGCATCACCCCACCTCACCTTTCCCGTTAAGCAGCCATAGTGTGTTTTCTAAACGTGTGACTCTGTTCTCTTTTGTAAGTCAGTTCAAGTGTAGCGGTTTTTACATTCCCTCTATAAGTGATAGCTTATGATAAGTGTCTTTTTCTGTGTGACTTATTTCACTTAGAATCGTCGTTCCTAACTCCACTCATCTTGCTTCTACTAGCCTTATAACATTGATTTCATGTCTGAGTGATATTCCATTGTACATAAGGACCACAACTTCTTTATCCATTTTTCTCTTTCCTGGGATATTTAAGGTGTCATGAAGTGGAGGTTCTTGTCAACAGAGCAGCCCTAAACTTTCGGGTGCCTGTGTCTTGCTGATTTTTAGTTTTTCCAATTTATACGCCCATGAGTGGACGTGCCCTATGCTCCCTAAGCTGTATTTTTTCGATGTTTCAGGACGCAACGTACACTTCTCCAGAGTGGCTGTTGGCAATTTACATCCCGCCCATCAGTGTAGCAAGGCTGCCATTTCTCCATGGCCTGTCCTGCATTTCTGGTTTTGACACTTTTTGCAGCATGGCCCTTTTCACCTATGGGAAGCGAGACTTCTTTGTAGTGCTGATTTGCCTTTCCAGGTTGCTTGGTTGGCCAAAAAGGGCGTATGCGTTTTTTCCTGAATATATTCAGGAAAAAACGCATACGCCCTTTTTGGCCAAGGGCATCATTGTCGACGTTTTGCCGCTTTTCATGTGCTTTAAAGGCGATTCGTATCTACCTCCTGAAATCTGTTTCCTGCAATTCTCCCTTGCTTTCAAATCCTCTTCGTTCCCTTCCCTCAATATATCTGTGGATGAGAGTTATCATTTATAACTCTGCGGGTTTGTGAATTGCAGTTTCCCTGAGCTCCATTTTTCAACTCGCTTTTTTGGGAGCTGGCCGCAAAAGCGCGTGATTGCCTCAGGCCCTATTCTGCTTCTGGGCGGCAGGCTGAGCCTGTGGTTAATTCTTCTTCCTGGTGGGAAAATAGAGTGACCTCTGCCTGTCCCAACACCTAGATCTAGTCTCTCATTGGTTGCCCCTCTTCCCGTTCATCCTCAGGACAAATTGCAACCTGTAGGGAACAGGAGGTTAAAGGTGCTGATTCTCCAAGTAGGGAGATTGCTAGTAAAGTAGCTGGAAAGGCGAACCCGAGCACAAGGAGATGAGAAATGAGGTGCGTTTTAGAAACCTTTCAAAATCACACGGTTTACCATCTTCTGGGTTTCTCATGCATGTTTTCGATGTAGGAAGATGCCCTTGAACATGGAGATTTGGGACCCATGGGATGGGTACCACGCAGTATTACTTTAAAGGGTCTGCGTTTGCTCACCCAACCTCACCCAACCTCTCAGCCCCAAGAGTGTCCACCCTTATGTCTCATCCAGCTGTGGGTCTAGATATGGTCAATCCAGGTTGCATCACAGCCTCTGAACGAATTTTGTAAGAATTTCTCTCTCTTTCACTGTCTTTGTTTTATGGGTTTTTGAAAGTAATTTATTTTTATAATGGGGTTTAGCTGCTTTTCACGGCTGTGTTTATGCGGCTTTACACACACTTGACTCACTTCCAGACAGACATCAATACATAGGTTTTAAGATTCTTACTAGTCACATATATTCTTGTGCGGTGAATAGGGGGTGTTGAGTCCAGTTCACTGAGCAAGGAGTAGGTCTTGTCTATTACATATTGGGTGTATGGGTCGGTATCTGAGCGAATTTAAAACCCTTGTTTTATGCATCACCCCACCTCACCTTTCCCGTTAAGCAGCCATAGTGTGTTTTCTAAACGTGTGACTCTGTTCTCTTTTGTAATTCAGTTAAAGTGTAGCGGTTTTTACATTCCCTCTATAAGTGATAGCTTATGATAAGTGTCTTTTTCTGTGTGACTTATTTCACTTAGAATCGTCGTACCTAACTCCACTCATCTTGCTTCTACTAGCCTTATGACATTGATTTCATGTCTGAGTGATATTCCATTGTACATAAGGACCACAACTTCTTTATCCATTTTTCTCTTTCCTGGGATATTTAAGGTGTCATGAAGTGGAGGTTCTTGTCAACAGAGCAGCCCTAAACTTTTGGGTGCCTGTGTCTTGCTGATTTTAGTTTTCCCAATTTATACTCCCATGAGTGGACGTGCCCTATGCTCCCTAAGCTGTGTTTTTTCGATGTTTGAGGACACAACATACACTTCTCCAGAGTGGCTGTTGGCAATTTACATCCCGCCCATCAGTGTAGCAAGGCTGCCATTTCTCCATGGCCTGTCCTGCATTTCTGGTTTTGACACTTTTTGCAGCATGGCCCTTTTCACGGATGGGAAGCGAGACTTCTTTGTAACGCTGATTTGCCTTTACAGGTTGCTTGGTTGGCCAAAAAGGGCGTATCCGTTTTTTCCTGAATATATTCAGGAAAAAACGCATACGCCCTTTTTGGCCAAGGGCATCATTGTCGACGTTTTGCCACTTTTCATGTGCTTTAAAGGCGATTCGTATCTACCTCCTGAAATCTGTTTCCTGCAATTCTGCCTTGCTTTCAAATCCTCTTCGTTGCCTTCCCTCAATATATTTGTGGACGAGAGTTATCATTTATAACTCAGCAGGTTTGTGAATTGCAGTGCCCCTGAGCTCCATTTTTCAACTGTCTTTTTTGGGAGCTGGCCTCAAAATCACGGGATTGCCTCAGGCCCTATTCTTGTTCCGGGCGGCAGGCTGAGCCTGTGGTTAATTCTTCTTCCTGATGGGAAAATAGTGACCTGTGCCTGTCCCAACACCTAGATCTAGTCTCTCATTGGTTGCCCCTCTTCCCGTTCATCCTCAGGACAAATTGCAGCCTGTAGGGAACAGGAGGTTAAAGGTGCTGATTCTCCAAGTAGGGAGATTGCTAGTAAAGTAGCTGGAAAGGCGAACCCGAGCACAAGGAGATGAGAAATGAGGTGCGTTTTAGAAACCTTTCAAAATCACACGGTGTACCATCTTCTTGGTTTCTCATGCATGTTTTCGATGTAGGAAGATGCCCTTGAACCTGGAGATTTGGGACCCATGGGAAGGGTACCACGCAGTATTAATTTAAAGGGTCTGCGTTTGCTCACCCAACCTATCAGCCCCAAGAGTGTCCACCCTTATGTCTCATCCAGCTGTGGGTCTAGATATGGTCAAACCAGGTTGCATCACAGCCTCTGAACGAATTTTGTAAGAATTTCTCTCTCTTTCACTGTTTTTGTTTTACGGGTTTTTAAAAGTAATTTATTTTTATAATGGGGTATAGCTGCTTTTCACGGCTATGTTTATGCGGTTGACACCCTCTTGACTCACTTCCAGAGAGATATCAATACATAGGTTTTAAGATTCTTACTAGTCAGATATATTCTTGTGCGGTGAATAGGGGGTGTTGAGTTCAGTTCACTGAGCAAGGAGTAGGTCTTGTCTATTACATATTGGGTGTATGGAACGGTATCTGAGCTAATTTGAAACCCTTGTTTTATGCATCACCCCACGTCACCTTTCCCGTTAAGCAGCCATAGTGTGTTTTCTAAACGTGTGACTCTGTTCTGTTTTGTAATTCAGTTCAAGTGTAGCGGTGTTTACATTCCCTCTATAAGTGATAGCTTATGATAAGTGTCTTTTTCTGTGTGACTTATTTCACTTAGAATCGTCGTTCCTAACTCCACTCATCTTGCTTCTACTAGCCTTATAACATTGATTTCATGTCTGAGTGATATTCCATTGTACATAAGGACCACAACTTCTTTATCCATTTTTCTCTTTCCTGGGATATTTAAGGTGTCATGAAGTGGAGGTTCTTGTCAACAGAGCAGCCCTAAACTTTCCGGTGCCTGTGTCTTGCTGATTTTTAGTTTTTCCAATTTATACGCCCATGAGTGGACGTGCCCTATGCTCCCTAAGCTGTTTTTTTTCCATGTTTCAGGACACAACGTACACTTCTCCAGAGTGGCTGTTGGCAATTTACATCCCGCCCATCAGTGTAGCAAGGCTGCCATTTCTCCATGGCCTGTCCTGCATTTCTGGTTTTGACACTTTTTGCAGCATGGCCCTTTTGACCGATGGGAAGCGAGACTTCTTTGTAGCGCTGATTTGCCTTTCCAGGTTGCTTGGTTGGCCAAAAAGGGCGTATGCGTTTTTTCCTGAATATATTCAGGAAAAAACGCATACGCCCTTTTTGGCCAAGGGCATCATTGTCGACGTTTTGCCGCTTTTCATGTGCTTTAAAGGCGTATCTTATCTACCTCCTGAAATCTGTTTCCTGCAATTCTGCCTTGCTTACAAATCCTCTTCGTTGCCTTCCCTCAATATATCTGTGGATGAGAGTTATCATTTATAACTCTGCGGGTTTGTGAATTGCAGTTTCCCTGAGCTCCATTTTTCAACTGTCTTTTTTGGGAGTTGGCCGCAAAAGCGCGGGATTGCCTCAGGCCCTATTCTGCTTCTGGGCGGCAGGCTGAGCCTGTGGTTAATTCTTCTTCCTGTTGGGAAAATAGAGTGACCTGTGCCTGTCCCAACACCTAGATCTAGTCTCTCATTGGTTGCCCCTCTACCCGTTCATCCTCAGGACAAATTGCAACCTGTAGGGAACAGGAGGTTAAACGTGCTGATTCTCCAAGTAGGGAGATTGCTAGTAAAGTAGCTGGAAAGGCGAACCCGAGCACAAGGAGATGAGAAATGAGGTGCGTTTTAGAAACGTTTCAAAATCACACGGTGTACCATCTTCTGGGTTTCTCATGCATGTTTTCGATGTAGGAAGATGCCCTTCAACCTGGAGATTTGGGACCCATGGGATGGGTACCATGCAGTTTTACTTTAAAGGGTCTGCGTTTGCTCACCCAACCTCACCCAGCCTCTCAGCCCCAAGAGTGTCCACCCTTACGTCTCATCCAGCTGTGGGTCTAGATATGGTCAATCCAGGTTGCATCACAGCCTCTGAACGAATTTTGTAAAAATTTCTCTCTCTTTCACTGTCTTTGTTTTACGGGTTTTTAAAAGTAATTTATTTTTATAGTGGGGTTTAGCTGCTTTTCACGGCTGTGTTTATGCGGTTTACACCTTCTTGACTCACTTCCAGAGAGATATCATTACATAGGTTTTAAGATTCTTACTAGTCAGATATATTCTTGTGCAGTGAATAGGGGGTGTTGAGTTCAGTTCACTGAGCAAGGAGTAGGTCTTGTCTATTACATATTGGGTGTATGGAACGGTATCTGAGCTAATTTGAAACCCTTGTTTTATGCATCACCCCACCTCACCTTTCCCGTTAAGCAGCCATAGTGTGTTTTCTAAACGTGTGACTCTGTTCTCTTTTGTAATTCATTTCAAGTGTAGAGGTTTTTACATTCCCTCTATAAGTGATAGCTTATGATAAGTGTCTTTTTCTGTGTGACTTATTTCACTTAGAATCGTCGTTCCTAACTCCACTCATCTTGCTTCTACTAGCCTTATAACATTGATTTCATGTCTGAGTGATATTCCATTGTACATAAGGACCACAACTTCTTTATCCATTTTTCTCTTTCCTGGGATATTTAAGGTGTCATGAAGTGGAGGTTCTTGTCAACAGAGCAGCCCTAAACTTTGGGGTGCCTGTGTCTTGCTGATTTTTACTTTTTTCCAATTTATACGCCCATGAGTGGACGTGCCCTATGCTCCCTAAGCTGTTTTTTTTCGATGTTTCAGGACACAACGTACACTTCTCCAGAGTGGCTGTTGGCAATTTACATCCCGCCCATCAGTGTAGCAAGGCTGCCATTTCTCCATGGCCTGTCCTGCATTTCCGGTTTTGACACTTTTTGCAGCATGGCCCTTTTCACCGATGGGAAGCGAGACTTCTTTGTAGCGCTGATTTGCCTTTCCAGGTTGCTTGGTTGGCCAAAAAGGGCGTATGCGTTTTTTCCTGAATATATTCAGGAAAAAACGCATACGCCCTTTTTGGCCAAGGGCATCATTGTGGACGTTTTGCCGCTTTTCATGTGCTTTAAAGGCGATTCGTATCTACCTCCTGAAATCTGTTTCCTGCAATTCTGCCTTGCTTTCAAATCCTCTTCGTTGCCTTCCCTCAATATATCTGTGGATGAGAGTTATCATTTATAACTCTGCGGGTTTGTGAATTGCAGTTTCCCTGAGCTCCATTTTTCAACTGTCTTTTTTGGGAGCTGGCCGCAAAAGCGCGGGATTGCCTCAGGCCCTATTCTGCTTCTGGGCGGCAGGCTGAGCCTGTGGTTAATTCTTCTTCCTGTTGGGAAAATAGAGTGACCTGTGCCTGTCCCAACACCTAGATCTAGTCTCTCATTGGTTGCCCCTCTTCCCGTTCATCCTCAGGACAAATTGCAACCTGTAGGGAACAGGAGGTTAAAGGTGCTGATTCTCCAAGTAGGGAGATTGCTAGTAAAGTAGCTGGAATGGCGAAACCGAGCACAAGGAGATGAGAAATGAGGTGCGTTTTAGAACCCTTTGAAAATCACACGGTGTACCATCTTCTGGGTTTCTCATGCATGTTTTCGATGTAGGAAGATGCCCTTGAACCTGGAGATTTGGGACCCATGGGATGGGTACCATGCAGTATTACTTTAAAGGGTCTGCGTTTGCTCACCCAACCTCTCAGACCCAAGAGTGTCCACCCTTATGTCTCATCCAGCTGTGGGTCTAGATATGGCCAATCCAGGTTGCATCACAGCCTCTGAACGAATTTTGTAAGAATTTCTCTCTCTTTCACTGTCTTTGTTTTACGGGTTTTTAAAAGTAATTTATTTTTATAATGGGGTTTAGCTGCTTTTCACGGCTGTGTTTATGCAGTTTACACCCTCTTGACTCACTTCCAGAGAGATATCATTACATAGGTTTTAAGATTCTTACTAGTCAGATATATTCTTGTGCGGTGAATAGGGGGTGTTGCGTTCAGTTCACTGAGCAAGGAGTAGGTCTTGTCTATTACATATTGGGTGTATGGAACGGTATCTGAGCTAATTTGAAACCTTTGTTTTATGCATCACCCCACCTCACCTTTCCCGTTAAGCAGCCATAGTGTGTTTTCTAAACGTGTGACTCTGTTCTCTTTTGTAAGTCAGTTCAAGTGTAGCGGTTTTTACATTCCCTCTATAAGGGATAGCTTATGATAAGTGTCTTTTTCTGTGTGACTTATTTCACTTAGAATCGTCGTTCCTAACTCCACTCATCTTGCTTCTACTAGCCTTATAACATTGATTTCATGTCTGAGTGATATTCCATTGTACATAAGGACCACAACTTCTTTATCCATTTTTCTCTTTCCTGGGATATTTAAGGTGTCATGAAGTGGAGGTTCTTGTCAACAGAGCAGCCCTAAACTTTCGGGTGCCTGTGTCTTGCTGATTTTTAGTTTTTCCAATTTATACGCCCATGAGTGGACGTGCCCTATGCTCCCTAAGCTGTATTTTTTCGATGTTTCAGGACGCAACGTACACTTCTCCAGAGTGGCTGTTGGCAATTTACATCCCGCCCATCAGTGTAGCAAGGCTGCCATTTCTCCATGGCCTGTCCTGCATTTCTGGTTTTGACACTTTTTGCAGCATGGCCCTTTTCACCTATGGGAAGCGAGACTTCTTTGTAGTGCTGATTTGCCTTTCCAGGTTGCTTGGTTGGCCAAAAAGGGCGTATGCGTTTTTTCCTGAATATATTCAGGAAAAAACGCATACGCCCTTTTTGGCCAAGGGCATCATTATCGACGTTTTGCCGCTTTTCATGTGCTTTAAAGGTGATTCGTATCTACTTCCTGAAATCTCTTTCCTGCAATTCTGCCTTGCTTTCAAATCCTCTTCGTTGCCTTCCCTCAATATATCTGTGGATGAGAGTTATCATTTATAACTCTGCGGGTTTGTGAATTGCAGTTTCCCTGAGCTCCATTTTTCAACTGTCTTTTTTGGGAGCTGGCCGCAAAAGCGCGGGATTGCCTCAGGCCCTATTCTGCTTCTGGGCGGCAGGCTGAGCCTGTGGTTAATTCTTCTTCCTGTTGGGAAAATAGAGTGACCTGTGCCTGTCCCAACACCTAGATCTAGTCTCTCATTGGTTGCCCCTCTTCCCGTTCATCCTCAGGACAAATTGCAACCTGTAGGGAACAGGAGGTTAAAGGTGCTGATTCTCCAAGTAGGGAGATTGCTAGTAAAGTAGCTGGAATGGCGAAACCGAGCACAAGGAGATGAGAAATAAGGTGCGTTTTAGAAACCTTTCAAAATCACACGGTGTACCATCTTCTGGGTTTTTCATGCATGTTTTCGATGTAGGAAGATGCCCTTGAACTGGAGATTTGGGACCCATGGGATGGGTACCACGCAGTATTACTTTAAAGGGTCTGCGTTTGCTCACCCAACCACACCCAACCTCTCAGCCCCAAGAGTGTCCACCCTTATGTCTCATCCAGCTGTGGGTCTTGATATGGTCAATCCAGGTTGCATCACAGCCTCTGAACGAATTTTGTAAGAATTTCTCTCTCTTTCACTGTCTTTGTTTTATGGGTTTTTAAAAGTAATTTATTTTTATAATGGGGTTTAGCTGCTTTTCATGGCTGTGTTTATGCGGCTTTACACCCACTTGACTCACTTCCAGACAGATATCAATACATAGGTTTTAAGATTCTTACTAGTCACATATATTCTTGTGCAGTGAATAGGGGGTGTTGAGTTCAGTTCACTGAGCAAGGAGTAGGTCTTGTCTATTACATATTGGGTGTATGGAACGGTATCTGAGCGAATTTGAAACCCTTGTTTTATGCATCACCCCACCTCACCATTCCCGTTAAGCAGCCATAGTGTGTTTTCTAAACGTGTGACTCTGTTCTGTTTTGTAATTCAGTTCAAGTGTAGCGGTTTTTACATTCCCTCTATAAGTGATAGCTTATGATAAGTGTCTTTTTCTGTGTGACTTATTTCACTTAGGATCGTCGTACCTAACTCCACTCATCTTGCTTCTACTAGCCTTATGACATTGATTTCATGTCTGAGTGATATTCCATTGTACATAAGGACCACAACTTCTTTATCCATTTTTCTCTTTCCTGGGATATTTAAGGTGTCATGAAGTGGAGGTTCTTGTCAACAGAGCAGCCCTAAACTTTGGGGTGCCTGTGTCTTGCTGATTTTTACTTTTTTCCAATTTATACGCCCATGAGTGGACGTGCCCTATGCTCCCTAAGCTGTTTTTTTTCGATGTTTCAGGACACAACGTACACTTCTCCAGAGTGGCTGTTGGCAATTTACATCCCGCCCATCAGTGTAGCAAGGCTGCCATTTCTCCATGGCCTGTCCTGCATTTCCGGTTTTGACACTTTTTGCAGCATGGCCCTTTTCACCGATGGGAAGCGAGACTTCTTTGTAGCGCTGATTTGCCTTTCCAGGTTGCTTGGTTGGCCAAAAAGGGCGTATGCGTTTTTTCCTGAATATATTCAGGAAAAAACGCATACGCCCTTTTTGGCCAAGGGCATCATTGTGGACGTTTTGCCGCTTTTCATGTGCTTTAAAGGCGATTCGTATCTACCTCCTGAAATCTGTTTCCTGCAATTCTGCCTTGCTTTCAAATCCTCTTCGTTGCCTTCCCTCAATATATCTGTGGATGAGAGTTATCATTTATAACTCTGCGGGTTTGTGAATTGCAGTTTCCCTGAGCTCCATTTTTCAACTGTCTTTTTTGGGAGCTGGCCGCAAAAGCGCGGGATTGCCTCAGGCCCTATTCTGCTTCTGGGCGGCAGGCTGAGCCTGTGGTTAATTCTTCTTCCTGTTGGGAAAATAGAGTGACCTGTGCCTGTCCCAACACCTAGATCTAGTCTCTCATTGGTTGCCCCTCTTCCCGTTCATCCTCAGGACAAATTGCAACCTGTAGGGAACAGGAGGTTAAAGGTGCTGATTCTCCAAGTAGGGAGATTGCTAGTAAAGTAGCTGGAATGGCGAAACCGAGCACAAGGAGATGAGAAATGAGGTGCGTTTTAGAACCCTTTGAAAATCACACGGTGTACCATCTTCTGGGTTTCTCATGCATGTTTTCGATGTAGGAAGATGCCCTTGAACCTGGAGATTTGGGACCCATGGGATGGGTACCATGCAGTATTACTTTAAAGGGTCTGCGTTTGCTCACCCAACCTCTCAGACCCAAGAGTGTCCACCCTTATGTCTCATCCAGCTGTGGGTCTAGATATGGCCAATCCAGGTTGCATCACAGCCTCTGAACGAATTTTGTAAGAATTTCTCTCTCTTTCACTGTCTTTGTTTTACGGGTTTTTAAAAGTAATTTATTTTTATAATGGGGTTTAGCTGCTTTTCACGGCTGTGTTTATGCAGTTTACACCCTCTTGACTCACTTCCAGAGAGATATCATTACATAGGTTTTAAGATTCTTACTAGTCAGATATATTCTTGTGCGGTGAATAGGGGGTGTTGCGTTCAGTTCACTGAGCAAGGAGTAGGTCTTGTCTATTACATATTGGGTGTATGGAACGGTATCTGAGCTAATTTGAAACCTTTGTTTTATGCATCACCCCACCTCACCTTTCCCGTTAAGCAGCCATAGTGTGTTTTCTAAACGTGTGACTCTGTTCTCTTTTGTAAGTCAGTTCAAGTGTAGCGGTTTTTACATTCCCTCTATAAGGGATAGCTTATGATAAGTGTCTTTTTCTGTGTGACTTATTTCACTTAGAATCGTCGTTCCTAACTCCACTCATCTTGCTTCTACTAGCCTTATAACATTGATTTCATGTCTGAGTGATATTCCATTGTACATAAGGACCACAACTTCTTTATCCATTTTTCTCTTTCCTGGGATATTTAAGGTGTCATGAAGTGGAGGTTCTTGTCAACAGAGCAGCCCTAAACTTTCGGGTGCCTGTGTCTTGCTGATTTTTAGTTTTTCCAATTTATACGCCCATGAGTGGACGTGCCCTATGCTCCCTAAGCTGTATTTTTTCGATGTTTCAGGACGCAACGTACACTTCTCCAGAGTGGCTGTTGGCAATTTACATCCCGCCCATCAGTGTAGCAAGGCTGCCATTTCTCCATGGCCTGTCCTGCATTTCTGGTTTTGACACTTTTTGCAGCATGGCCCTTTTCACCTATGGGAAGCGAGACTTCTTTGTAGTGCTGATTTGCCTTTCCAGGTTGCTTGGTTGGCCAAAAAGGGCGTATGCGTTTTTTCCTGAATATATTCAGGAAAAAACGCATACGCCCTTTTTGGCCAAGGGCATCATTATCGACGTTTTGCCGCTTTTCATGTGCTTTAAAGGTGATTCGTATCTACTTCCTGAAATCTCTTTCCTGCAATTCTGCCTTGCTTTCAAATCCTCTTCGTTGCCTTCCCTCAATATATCTGTGGATGAGAGTTATCATTTATAACTCTGCGGGTTTGTGAATTGCAGTTTCCCTGAGCTCCATTTTTCAACTGTCTTTTTTGGGAGCTGGCCGCAAAAGCGCGGGATTGCCTCAGGCCCTATTCTGCTTCTGGGCGGCAGGCTGAGCCTGTGGTTAATTCTTCTTCCTGTTGGGAAAATAGAGTGACCTGTGCCTGTCCCAACACCTAGATCTAGTCTCTCATTGGTTGCCCCTCTTCCCGTTCATCCTCAGGACAAATTGCAACCTGTAGGGAACAGGAGGTTAAAGGTGCTGATTCTCCAAGTAGGGAGATTGCTAGTAAAGTAGCTGGAATGGCGAAACCGAGCACAAGGAGATGAGAAATAAGGTGCGTTTTAGAAACCTTTCAAAATCACACGGTGTACCATCTTCTGGGTTTTTCATGCATGTTTTCGATGTAGGAAGATGCCCTTGAACTGGAGATTTGGGACCCATGGGATGGGTACCACGCAGTATTACTTTAAAGGGTCTGCGTTTGCTCACCCAACCTCACCCAACCTCTCAGCCCCAAGAGTGTCCACCCTTATATCTCATCCAGCTGTGGGTCTAGATATGGTCAATCCAGGTTGCATCACAGCCTCTGAACGAATTTTGTAAGAATTTCTCTCTCTTTCACTGTCTTTGTTTTACGGGTTTTTAAAAGTAATTTATTTTTATAATGGGGTTTAGCTGCTTTTCATGGCTGTGTTTATGCGGCTTTGCACCCACTTGACTCACTTCCAGACAGATATCAATACATAGGTTTTAATATTCTTACTAGTCACATATATTCTTGTGCAGTGAATAGGGGGTGTTGAGTTCAGTTCACTGAGCAAGGAGTAGATCTTGTCTATTACATATTGGGTGTATGGAACGATACCTCAGCGAATTTGAAACCCTTGTTTTATGCATCACCCCACCTCACCTTTCCCGTTAAGCAGCCATAGTGTGTTTTCTAAACGTGTGAATCTGTTCTCTTTTGTAATTCAGTTCAAGTGTAGCGGTTTTTACATTCCCTCTATAAGTGATAGCTTATGATAAGTGTCTTTTTCTGTGTGACTTATTTCACTTAGAATCGTCGTACCTAACTCCACTCATCTTGCTTCTACTAGCCTTATAACATTGATTTCATGTCTGAGTGATATTCCATTGTACATAAGGACCACAACTTCTTTATCCATTTTTCTCTTTCCTGGGATATTTAAGGTGTCATGAAGTGGAGGTTCTTGTCAACAGAGCAGCCCTAAACATTCCGGTGCCTGTGTCTTGCTGATTTTTAGTTTTTCCAATTTATACGCCCATGAGTGGACGTGCCCTATGCTCCCTAAGCTGTTTTTTTTCCATGTTTCAGGACACAACGTACACTTCTCCAGAGTGGCTGTTGGCAATTTACATCCCGCCCATCAGTGTAGCAAGGCTGCCATTTCTCCATGGCCTGTCCTGCATTTCTCGTTTTGACACTTTTTGCAGCATGGCCCTTTTGACCGATGGGAAGCGAGACTTCTTTGTAGCGCTGATTTGCCTTTCCAGGTTGCTTGGTTGGCCAAAAAGGGCGTATGCGTTTTTTCCTGAATATATTCAGGAAAAAACGCATACGCCCTTTTTGGCCAAGGGCATCATTGTGGACGTTTTGCCGCTTTTCATGTGCTTTAAAGGCGATTCGTATCTACCTCCTGAAATCTGTTTCCTGCAATTCTGCCTTGCTTTCAAATCCTCTTCGTTGCCTTCCCTCAATATATCTGTGGATGAGAGTTATCATTTATAACTCTGCGGGTTTGTGAATTGCAGTTTCCCTGAGCTCCATTTTTCAACTGTCTTTTTTGGGAGCTGGCCGCAAAAGCGCGGGATTGCCTCAGGCCCTATTCTGCTTCTGGGCGGCAGGCTGAGCCTGTGGTTAATTCTTCTTCCTGTTGGGAAAATAGAGTGACCTGTGCCTGTCCCAACACCTAGATCTAGTCTCTCATTGGTTGCCCCTCTACCCGTTCATCCTCAGGACAAATTGCAACCTGTAGGGAACAGGAGGTTAAACGTGCTGATTCTCCAAGTAGGGAGATTGCTAGTAAAGTAGCTGGAAAGGCGAACCCGAGCACAAGGAGATGAGAAATGAGGTGCGTTTTAGAAACGTTTCAAAATCACACGGTGTACCATCTTCTGGGTTTCTCATGCATGTTTTCGATGTAGGAAGATGCCCTTCAACCTGGAGATTTGGGACCCATGGGATGGGTACCATGCAGTTTTACTTTAAAGGGTCTGCGTTTGCTCACCCAACCTCACCCAGCCTCTCAGCCCCAAGATTGTCCACCCTTATGTCTCATCCAGCTGTGGGTCTAGATATGGTCAATCCAGGTTGCATCACAGCCTCTGAACGAATTTTGTAAAAATTTCTCTCTCTTTCACTGTCTTTGTTTTACGGGTTTTTAAAAGTAATTTATTTTTATAGTGGGGTTTAGCTGCTTTTCACGGCTGTGTTTATGCGGTTTACACCTTCTTGACTCACTTCCAGAGAGATATCATTACATAGGTTTTAAGATTCTTACTAGTCAGATATATTCTTGTGCAGTGAATAGGGGGTGTTGAGTTCAGTTCACTGAGCAAGGAGTAGGTCTTGTCTATTACATATTGGGTGTATGGAACGGTATCTGAGCTAATTTGAAACCCTTGTTTTATGCATCACCCCACCTCACCTTTCCCGTTAAGCAGCCATAGTGTGTTTTCTAAACGTGTGACTCTGTTCTCTTTTGTAATTCATTTCAAGTGTAGAGGTTTTTACATTCCCTCTATAAGTGATAGCTTATGATAAGTGTCTTTTTCTGTGTGACTTATTTCACTTAGAATCGTCGTTCCTAACTCCACTCATCTTGCTTCTACTAGCCTTATAACATTGATTTCATGTCTGAGTGATATTCCATTGTACATAAGGACCACAACTTCTTTATCCATTTTTCTCTTTCCTGGGATATTTAAGGTGTCATGAAGTGGAGGTTCTTGTCAACAGAGCAGCCCTAAACTTTGGGGTGCCTGTGTCTTGCTGATTTTTACTTTTTTCCAATTTATACGCCCATGAGTGGACGTGCCCTATGCTCCCTAAGCTGTTTTTTTTCGATGTTTCAGGACACAACGTACACTTCTCCAGAGTGGCTGTTGGCAATTTACATCCCGCCCATCAGTGTAGCAAGGCTGCCATTTCTCCATGGCCTGTCCTGCATTTCCGGTTTTGACACTTTTTGCAGCATGGCCCTTTTCACCGATGGGAAGCGAGACTTCTTTGTAGCGCTGATTTGCCTTTCCAGGTTGCTTGGTTGGCCAAAAAGGGCGTATGCGTTTTTTCCTGAATATATTCAGGAAAAAACGCATACGCGCTTTTTGGCCAAGGGCATCATTGTGGACGTTTTGCCGCTTTTCATGTGCTTTAAAGGCGATTCGTATCTACCTCCTGAAATCTGTTTCCTGCAATTCTGCCTTGCTTTCAAATCCTCTTCGTTGCCTTCCCTCAATATATCTGTGGATGAGAGTTATCATTTATAACTCTGCGGGTTTGTGAATTGCAGTTTCCCTGAGCTCCATTTTTCAACTGTCTTTTTTGGGAGCTGGCCGCAAAAGCGCGGGATTGCCTCAGGCCCTATTCTGCTTCTGGGCGGCAGGCTGAGCCTGTGGTTAATTCTTCTTCCTGTTGGGAAAATAGAGTGACCTGTGCCTGTCCCACCACCTAGATCTAGTCTCTCATTGGTTGCCCCTCTTCCCGTTCATCCTCAGGACAAATTGCAACCTGTAGGGAACAGGAGGTTAAAGGTGCTGATTCTCCAAGTAGGGAGATTGCTAGTAAAGTAGCTGGAATGGCGAAACCGAGCACAAGGAGATGAGAAATGAGGTGCGTTTTAGAAACCTTTCAAAATCACACGGTGTACCATCTTCTGGGTTTCTCATGCATGTTTTCGATGTAGGAAGATGCCCTTGAACCTGGAGATTTGGGACCCATGGGATGGGTACCACGCAGTATTACTTTAAAGGGTCTGCGTTTGCTCACCCAACCTCACCCAACCTCTCAGCCCCAAGGGTGCCCACCCTTATGTACCATCCAACTGTGGGTATAGATATGGTCAATCCAGGTTGCGTCACAGCCTCTGAACGAATTTTGTAAGAATTTCTCTCTCTTTCACTGTCTTTGTTTTACGGGTTTTTAAAAGTAATTTATTTTTATAATGGGGTTTAGCTGCTTTTCACGGCTGTGTTTATGCGGATTTACAGCCACTTGACTCACTTCCAGAAAGATATCAATACATAGGTTTTACGATTCTTACTAGTCAGATATATTCTTGTGCGGTGAATAGGGGGTGTTGAGTCCAGTTCACTGAGCAAGGAGTTGGTCTTTTCTATTACATATTGGGTGTATGGAACTGTATCTGAGAGAATTTGAAACCCTTGTTTTATGCATCACCCCACCTCACCTTTCCCGTTAAGCAGCCATAGTGTGTTTTCTAAACGTGTGAATCTGTTCTGTTTTGTAATTCAGTTCAAGTGTAGCAGTTTTTACATTCCCTCTATAAGTGATAGCTTATAATTAGTGTCTTTTTCTGTGTGACTTATTTCACTTAGAATCGTCGTACCTAAATCCACTCATCTTGCTTCTACTAGCCTTATGACATTGATTTCATGTCTGAGTGATATTCCATTGTACATAAGGACCACAACTTCTTTATCCATTTTTCTCTTTCCTGGGATATTTAAGGTGTCATGAAGTGGAGGTTCTTGTCAACAGAGCAGCCCTAAACTTTGGGGTGCCTGTGTCTTGCTGATTTTTACTTTTCCCAATTTATACGCCCATGAGTGGACGTGCCCTATGCTCCCTAAGCTGAGTTTTTTCGATGTTTCAGGACACACCGTACACTTCTCCAGAGTGGCTGTTGGCAATTTACATCCCACCCATCACCATAGCAAGGCTGCCATTTCTCCATGGCCTGTCCTGCATTTCTGGTTTTGACACTTTTTGCAGCATGGCCCTTTTGACCGATGGGAAGCGAGCCTTCTTTGTAGCGCTGATTTGCCTTTCCAGGTTGCTTGGTTGGCCAAAAAGGGCGTATGCGTGTTTTCCTGAATATACTCAAGAAAAAACGCATAAGCCCTTTTTGGCCAAGGGCATCATTGTCGACGTTTTGCCGCTTTTCATGTGCTTTCAAGGCGATTCGAATCTACCTCCTGAAATCTGTTTCCTGCAATTCTGCCTTGCTTTCAAATCCTCTTCGTTGCCTTCCCTCAATATATCTGTGGATGATAGTTATCATTTATAACTCTGCGGGTTTGTGAATTGCAGTGTCCCTGAGCTCCATTTTTCATCTCGGTTTTTTGGGAGCTGGCCGCAAAAGCGCAGGATTGCCTCAGGCCCTATTCTGCTTCTGGGCGGCAGGCTGAGCCTGTGGTTAATTCTTCTTCCTGATGGGAAAATAGAGTGACCTGTGCCTGTCCCAACACCTAGATCTAGTCTCTCATTGGTTGCCCCTCTTCCCGTTCATCCACAGGACAAATTGCAACCTGTAGGGAACAGGAGCTTAAAGGTGCTGATTCTCCAAGTAGGGAGATTGCTAGTAAAGTAGCTGGAAAGGCGAACCCGAGCACAAGGAGTTGAGAAATGAGGTGCGTTTTAGAAACCTTTCCCGATCACACGGTGTACCATCTTCTGGGTTTCTCATGCATGTTTTCGATGTAGGAAGATGCCCTTGAACCTGGAGATTTGGGACCCATGGGATGGGTACCACGCACTATTACTTTAAAGGTTCTGCGTTTGCTCACCCAACCTCACCCAACCTCTCAGCCTCAAGATTGTCCACCCTTATGCCTCATACAGCTGTGGGTCTAGATATGGTCAATCCAGGTTGCATCACAGCCGCTGAACGAATTTTGTAAGAATTTCTCTCTCTTTCACTGTCTTTGTTTTACGGGTTTTTAAAAGTAATTTATTTTTATAATGGGGTTTAGCTGCTTTTCACGGCTGTGTTTATGCGGATTTACACCCACTTGACTCACTTCCAGACAGATATCAATACATAGGTTTTAAGATTCTTACTAGTCACATATATTCTTGTGCGGTGAATAGGGGGTGTTGAGTCCAGTTCACTGAGCAAGGAGTAGGTCTTGTCTATTACATATTGGGTGTATGGATCGGTATCTGAGCGAATTTGAAACCCTTGTTTTATGCATCACCCCACCTCACCTTTCCCGTTAAGCAGCCATAGTGTGTTTTCTAAACGTGTGACTCTGTTCTGTTTTGTAATTCAGTTCAAGTGTAGCGGTTTTTACATTCCCTCTATAAGTGATAGCTTATGATAAGTGTCTTTATCTGTGTGACTTATTTCACTTAGAATCGTCGTACCTAACTCCACTCATCTTGCTTCTACTAGCCTTATGACATTGATTTCATGTCTGAGTGATATTCCATTGTACATAAGGACCACAACTTCTTTATCCATTTTTCTCTTTCCTGGGATATTTAAGGTGTCATGAAGTGGAGGTTCTTGTCAACAGAGCAGCCCTAAACTTTGGGGTGCCTGTGTCTTGCTGATTTTTAGTTTTCCCAATTTATACGCCCATGAGTGGAAGTGCCCTATGCTCCCTAACCTGTGTTTTTTCGATGTTTCAGGACACACCGTACACTTCTCCAGAGTGCCTCTTGGCAATTTACATCCCGCCCATCAGCGTAGCAAGGCTGCCATTTCTCCATGGCCTGTCCTGCATTTCTGGTTTTTACACTTTTTTCAGCATAGCCCTTATGACCGATGGGAAGCGAGACTTCTTTGTAGCGCTGATTTTCCTTTCCAGGGTGCTTGGTTGGCCAAAAAGGGCGTATGCGTTTTTTCCTGAATATATTCAGGAAAAAACGCATACGCCCTTTTTGACCAAGGGCATCATTGTCGACCTTTTGCCGCTTTTCATGTGCTTTCAAATCGATTTGAATCTACCTCCTGAAATCTGTTTCCTGCAATTCTGCCTTGCTTTCAAATCCTCTTCATTGCCTTCCCTCAATATATTTGTGGACGAGAGTTATCATTTATAACTTTGCAGGTTTGTGAATTGCAGTGCTCATGTGCTCCATTTTTCAACGGGCTTTTTTGGGAGCTGGCCGCAAAAGCGCAGGATTGCTTCAGACCCTCTTCTGGTTCTGTGGGGCAGGCTGAGCCTGTGGTTAATTCTTCTTCCTAATGGGAAAAAAGATTGACCTGTGCCTGTCACAAAACCTAGAGCAAGTCTCTCATTGGTTCCCCCACTTCCCGTTCATTCTCAGGACAAATTGCAACCTGTACAGAACAGGAGGTTAAAGGTGCTGATTCTCCAAGGGGGGAGATTGCTAGTAGAGTGGATGGAATGGCGAACCCGAGCACAAGGAGATGAGAAATGAGGTGCCTTTTAGAAACCTTTCCCAATCAGACGGTGTACCATCTTCTGGGTTTCTAGTACATGTTTTCGATGTAGGTAGATGCCCTTGAACCTGGAGATTTGGGACCCATTGGACGGGTACCACGCAGTATTACTTTAAAGGGTCTGCATTTGCTCACCCAACCTCACCAAACCTCTCAGCCCCAAGAGTGTCCACCCTTATGTCTCATCTAGCTGTGGGTCTAGATATGGTAAATCCAGGTTGCATCACAGCCCCTGAACGAATTGTGTCAGAATTTCTCTCTCTTTCACTCTCTTTGTTGCATGGGTTTTTAAAAGCAATTGATTTTTATAATGGGCTTTAGCTGCTTTTCACTGCTGTGTTTATGCGGCTTTACACCCACTTCACTCACTTCCAGACAGATATCAATACATAGGTTTTAAGATTCTTACTAGTCAGATATATTCTTGTGCGGTGAATAGTCGGTGTTTAGTCCAGTTCACTGAGCAAGGAGTAGGTCTTGTCTAGTACATATTGGGTTTATGGAACGGTATCTGAGCTAATTAGAAACCTTTGTTTTATGCATCACCCCACCTCACCTTTCCCGTTAAGAAGCCATAGTGTGTTTTCAAAATGTTTGACTCTGTTCTGTTTTGTAATTCAGTTCAATGGTATCGGTTTTTACATTCCCTCTATAAGTGATATCTTATAATAAGTGTCTTTTTCTGTGTGACTTATTTCACTTACAATCGTCATACCTAAATCCACTCATCATGCTGCTACTTGCCTTAGGACATTGATTTCATGGCTGAGTGAAATTCCATTGTACATAAGGACCTCAACATTTTTATCCATTTTAATATTTCCTGGGATATTTAAGGAGTCATGAAGTGGAGGTTCTTGTCAACAGAGCAGCCCTAAACTTTCCGGTGCCTGTGTCTTGCTGATTTTTAGTTTTCCCTATTTACACACCCATGAGTGTAAGTGCCCTGTGCTCTCTAAGCTGTGTGTTTTAGATGTTTCAGGACACACCGTACACTTCTCCAGAGTGGCTGTTGGCAATTTACATCCCGCCCATCAGCGTAGCAAGGCTGCCATTTCTCCATGGCCTGTCCTGCATTTCTGGTTTTGACACTTTTTTCAGCACGGCCTTTGAACGATGGGAAGCGAGACTTCATTGTAGCGCTGATTTGCCTTTCCAGGTTGCTTGGTTGGCCAAAAAGGGCGTATGCGTTTTTTCCTGAATATATTCAGGAAAAAACGTATATGCCCTTTTAGGCCAAGGGCATCATTGTCCACGTTTTGCCCCTTTTCATGTGCTTTAAAGGCGATTCGAATCTACCTCCTGATACCTGTTTCCTGCAATTCTGCCTTGCTTTCAAATCCTCTTCATTTCCTTCCCTCAATATATTTGTGTACGAGACTTATCATTTATAACTCTGCAGGTTTGTGAATTGCAGTGTCCTTGAGCTCCATTTTTCAACTGGATTTTTTGGGAGCTGGCCGCAAATGCGCAGGATTGCTTCAGGCCCTATTCTGGTTCCGGGGGGCATGCTGAGCATGTGGTTAATTCTTCTTCCTGATGGGAAAATAGAGTGACCTGTGCCTGTCACAACACCTAGATCTAGTCTCTCATTGGTTCCCCCTCTTCCCGTTCATCCTCAGGACAAATTGCAACCTGCAGAGAAGAGGAGGTTAAAGGTGCTTATTCCCCAAGTAGGGAGATTCCTAGTAAAGTGGCTGGAAAGGCGAACCCTAGCACAAGGAGATGAGAAATGAGGTGCGTTTCAGAAGCCTTTCCCGATCAGACGGTGTACCATCTTCTGGGTTTCTCATGCATGTTTTCGATGTAGGAAGATGCCCTTGAACCTGGAGATTTGGGACCCATGGGATGGGTACCACGCAGTATTATTTTAAAGGGTCTGCGTTTGCTCACCCAACCTCACCCAAAGTCTCAGCCCCATGAGTGCCCACCTTTATGTCTCAATCACCTGTGGGTCTAGATATGGTCAATCCAGTTTGCATCACAGCCCCTGAACGAATTTTGTAATAATTTCTCTTTCTTTCCCTGTCTTTGTTTCACGGGTTTTTAAAGGTAATTTATTTTTAAAATGGGGTTTAGCTGCTTTTCACGGCTGTGTTTATGCCACTTTACACTCACTTGACTCTCTTCCAGAGAGAGATCAATACATAGGTTTTCAGATTCTTACTAGTCAGATATATTCTTGTGCGGTGAATAGGGGGTGTTGAGTCCAGTTCACTGAGCAAGGAGTAGGTCTTGTCTATTACATATTTGGTTTATGGAACGGTATCTGAGCTAATTTGAAACCCTTGTTTTATGCATCACCCCACCTCACCTTTCCCGTTAAGCAGCCATAGTGTGTTTTCAAAATGTGTGACTCTGTTCTGTTTTGTAATTCAGTTCAAGGGTATCAGTTTTTACATTCCCTCTCTAAGTGATATCTAATGATAAGTGTGTTTTTCTGTGTGACTTATTTCACTTAGAATCGTTGTACCTAAATCCACTCATCATGCTGCTACTAGCCTTAGGACATTGATTTCATGGCTGAATGATATTCCATTGTACATAAGGACCACAACTTCTTTACCATTTTTTTCATCCCTGGGATATTTAAGATGTACACAAGTGGAGGTTCTTGTAACCAGAGCAGCCCTTTAACTTCTGGGTGCCTGTGTCTTTTTGATTTTTATTTTTCCAATTTATACGCCCATGAATGGATGTGCCCCTTTCTCTCTAGCTGTGTTTTTTAGATGTTTTAGGAAATACCATACCCTTCTCCAGAGTCGCCATTGGCAATTTACATCCCGACCACCAGTGTAACAATGCTCCCTGTCCTCCCTGGCCTCTCCAGTATTTTTTTTTTACACTTTTTTAGGAAGGCGCTTTTGACCGATGGGAAGTGAGACTTCTTTGTAGTGCTGAATTTTATTTCCGGCTTGCTTGGTTGGCCAAAGAGGGCCTATGCGTTTTTTCCTGAATTTATTCAGAAAAAAACACATATGCTCTTTTTGGCCTTGTGCATCATTGTCGACGTTTGGCCGCTTTTCATGTGCTTTAGGGGCTATTCGAATCTGACTCCTGAAATCTGTTTCCTGCAATTCTGCCTTCCTTTCCAATCCTGTTCATTGACTTCCCTCAATATAATTTTGGACGATAGTTATAATTTATAACTCTGCAGGTTTGTGAATTGCAGTGCCCCTGACCTCCATTTTTCAACTCGCTTTTTTGGGAGCTGTCCGCAGAACCGCTTGTTTGCTTCTGGCCCTACTCTGGTTCCCGGTGGCAGGCTAAGCCTTTGCTTAATTCTTCTTCCTGATTGGAAAGTAGAGTGACATGTTCCTGTCCGAACATTTAGGGCTTGGCTCTCCTTGTTTCTCCTCCTTCCCCTTCTTCCTTTGGAAAAATTCCAAATTTTGTGCAACTGGATGTTGAAGGTGCTGACATCCTCAAGTGGGGAGATTTTAAGGAAAAAGGCTGGAGGGGTGAACCCAACAACCAGGAAATTAGGAGTTTTTGTGCCTTTTCCAAAATCTCCCTGATCCAACCGTGTTCCATCTTCTGGGTGTCACAGGCATGTTTTAGCTGTAGGAAAGGTCCCGTGTATGTAAGGAGAACACCAGGGATTTTTCCAAATCAGTGTCTCCCCGAACTCCAATCTGGGGAATTTTTAAGCTACTGGTACATGTGTGTTCTTTAAGGGACTTGGGCCTTAGTCAGAGTCCGAACTTTAGATGATTGAAGTCTTCAGGTTCAGAAACGCTCACCATCGGCCTCCTTTAGTTTCCATTTTATCTGTAGTTGATAGATGATGTCGATATAGATATCTATTGTTTTTCAGATTATTTCCCCTTAGGGGTCATTACAAAATATTGAGTATAGTTCCCTGTGTTATACAGTAGTTCCTTGTTGATGATATATTTTATACATAGCAGTGTGTATATGTTAATCTGAAACTGTTAATTTATCCCTCCTCCCACCTTTCCCCTTTGGTAATAAAAAAATATAAGATTTTATACTTCTCAGAAATCTAGGAGCTGAAAGAGAGGTATCATTTTCAATGGAAAATCATTCAAAACAAGGTTGAAACTTCAACCAAGATTATTAGATGTCCATCCTTGGAAAGAAATCACTGCATTTCTCTACTGTTGACCTGACAAATAAGACAAACCCCTCCACTGAACTTGCTTATAATAAAGTGATGGAAATATCAAATGGAAGTGTTAGAAACATCTTATTTTACACGAGCCTTATACACTGCTTTATGTTAATTACAGTTTGGCTCACACATCTGTTCTTTGAAGTTACAATGTTCTCAAATTCTGTTACTGATCCTGCAGAATGGGTCCCAACAAGGGTCTCCCTGCCCAGTGTCATTGGAGCCAACAGATCGAGACTGACTTTGGTTCAGAAGCAAAGGAAAACTTTATATTTTGATCAGAGAATGGAGAGGTGAGAGTGTGTGCTCCCTTGCGGGTTGTGGGCCGGGCTGCTGTGTAGAGATCCTGGCAGCGTCAGCAGGAGGGAGGGGGTAGAGCTCTCGAGGGCCGGGTTGGCTGGAGCTCAGGCTCTATGTCGCAGAGTCTGCACGGGACCCCACGAGCTGAGGTGTCGGCCCAGCCATTTTGCACTAGGAAATCGGGTCTGAAGTGTCGGGTGTGGGACCTCTGCATGTGGAAACCTAGGAGCAAGTGAAATTAGACAAAGCACAAAGGAAAAAATGGTTAGACTTTATTTTATTGCCCAGATTCTATTTTCATCTCCCAGGAATTTTTCATGGGCTTTGCCAGTGACAAAGCCCTCCTCTGCCTTTTGTCCCATTCCTCATTCTTGGGGTGCTGAGGGTGCATACACCTCTTCTGTAAATGCTTCGTGCTGAGTTGGGTGTCCTCATACCCGGGGCGAGGGGGAGGACTTCTCCCAAGCAGCCTCCATGTGAGGTTGATTGTCCCCAGGCCTCCTCCCTCACTGCTCGTCTGCCTGAGCACCAGCATTGGAAGTTTTATAGATTCTAATGATCTTTAAGGGTCCAGGAAAGAGATGTGCAGAGACGCTGGGGGGGGGGTGGTGGGCCGTTTTACCCTGCTCCACATTGGTTCGGCCCCCTTAGGCTGACGGTTTCTGCCAGCCTAGATGCTCTGACCAGTAGTCTGCGCTTTCTTCAGTTAGGCCACTGAATTAACGTACAAGCAGCACCAGGTGTCAGAGCCCTGCTTGCTCAACTCCCAGACAGTCCAGGGCCGGTGGTGATCCAGGACCATGATGGCCACTCAGTCAACGGCCTTTTGAAGTAGCCAGGAGTACAGCCGGTCTCATTGGCCGCCGTCACCGCGGTGTCTGTAGGCTTTTCTATGGTGGCAGCGTTATTTACGGTTCCCCTACCAAGTTTATTAGCTCCGCTCTGGGTGCAGTAAGTCCTGTAAGCAATAGTCTGCTCTTTTGGGGCACACTCTTGTTGTTTTCTGAGAGAAGCTCCAGGTCAAGTGATGGTCACACGAGTCGTCATGGGGGCCCATTGCCCCAGGTTGTCTCTCTGGAGGTTGGTGTTGGAGGGCCTCCTCACTCGAGGTCATTGTGCCCACGGAGCAATCCCTGCAACTTCAGGGCATGGTGGGTGGTTAGGATCACCAAGTGGCGTCCTTTTCCCTTAGGAGGGAGCTGGCCTTGTGGGCTGCTGATTTCCAGGTTTTTAGATACCCCCAGTATCCTGGTCGGATGGGGTGGCTGGCCAATGCCTGGAGGGCATTCTTGCATTGTTCCATTTCAAGTGGTCCCAGTTTTTGCACTAATACTCCAAGGGCGATTCGCCTTGGACCAGGAATGTAAAGGTCAAAGGGTTTAGCTAACTTAGGGAGGTCCAGGGCACGGGTCTGAACTGACTGCTCTTTCCATTCTTGAAAGGCCGCTTCTGGATTCTATTCAAAAGGATCATCATCTTTTCCTTTCAGTGTTTCATATAGAGGCCCAGCTATTAGACTGTAGTTAGGGATCCAGATGCAGCAAACCCCGGTCTCCCCAGGAACCCCTAAGCTGTCTTCTAGTTTCAGGAAGGGTGAGGCTGCAAATGGCTTCTTCCCTTTCCTGGGGTGGGCTTCTCCGACCTTCTGAGCGAATGAAGCCCAAGAAGGTCACCTTAGTTTGTGATATTTGAGCCTTTTTCTTGGACACCTTCTATCTTTTATTGGCTAGGTAGTTCAGAGGCCTCCTTAGTCGGGCTGGTGATCAGAATGTCATCTGCATATTGAAGGAGGGTTCCCTTCTCCAGAGGTAGATCTTTTAGGTCTTTAGCTAACGTTTCCCCAAAGATGGTGTGGGAATTTTTGAACCCCTGGGGCAGGACGGCCCAGCAGTATTGTTTTTGTTGTATGTTGAGTCCTGCCACTCACAGCCAAAATTTCTTGTGACTCTGGGACGAATGGAATACAGAAGAAGGCATCATTGAAGTCTACTACAGAATACCATGTCCTGGTGGATGGTAGAATGACCAGCAGGGTGTAGGAATTAGGAACTACTAGATGTATATCCTCTGTGGCTTCACTGACTGTCCTGGCGTCCTCTACCAGGTCCCCAGCAGCCCATGGGGCTCTGGTGGTCAGGCCCCTCCCAGGATATGGAGCTCACCTGGGCAGGTACCCAGCAGCCCACGGGGCTGTGGTGGTTAGGCCCCTCCCAGGATATGGAGCTCACCTGGGCAGGTACCCAGCAGCCCATGGGGCCATCATGGTCAGGCCCCTCCCAGGATATGGAGCTCACCTGGGCAGGTACCCAGCAGCCCACGGGGCTCTCGTGGGCAGGCCCCTCCCTGGATATGGAGCTCCCGTGGACAGGTACCCCGACAGGGCTGGGCACACAGGAACTGTGCACATAGCCCTCATTGCAGAGCACCCCCAGCACACCTGTCACTCAGAGCTGACACAGAGCACCTCAGAGCAGAGCTTGAACTAATAAACAGCAGCTCCAACAGGTCTGTGACCCTAGGCTTCACTCTGTGCGACCTCCCTCTGCCTGGTCTTCCAGGGGCTTCCACAGCAGCCGGGGCACCAGGCCTCTGTCTCCACCCACCACCCCTCCTCTCCCTGACTCCTGGGTTCCTCTCATTAGCAGAGGGTCTTCTTGAAGTTGTCTCCCACTCATGGACCAGATAAAATGATTAGAAAACAAGCCAGGGCTGCCGCCCCTTATCTATCCTGACTCTCGGGACCCTACACCTGTTCCTTGGATCTGGCCGGTGCAGCAAGGCCCATTTTCTGCAAATCTGAGCCCCTGAGGGGCGAGGATTGGCTGACCTGGGCAGCCTGACCCGGCCGGCCAGCCCTTCCCAGGTGTGCCTGGGTTGAGGTCAATATAAACACCCCTCCAGGCAGCAAAAGCTTCTGCAGCTGTGCCTGACGCCATATTCTCTGCCCCATCAGCAGTCTCGGGGTTGGGCTGGTGGGAGGCAGTAGGGCCCACGGCTCTATGAGTGGCCCGTTGTGACTGGGGCTCTACTGGACTTTCTGCAGGAGTTGCCGGGCTGCCACCTGCTAAAGAAGAGGATGTGTCACCCATACTTGCTGCTGGAATTTCTCCCCGGGCAGAGGTAAGGAAGGAAAAAAGCAGTGGGGGCCGGGACAGGAGGGGTACCTCAGGCAGGGAAATGGAAAGTTTCCAGACGAGCGCCCGGGGCCAGGACCATCCTGGCTGGCCTGCAGGCACCAAGTCGGCCTGCGTGCTGTTGCTGGTGTGACTCCAAGCCCCTTCCTCTAGTTTTTAGTCTTTGCACACATTCAGGTGTTTTACCTGGGAACGGTGGGAAAAGTTCAGCAGCAGCTGGCCTGGGGCTCAGCTCACGTTTAGTCAGAGACGCCTCCTCACAGTCCCCCAGCTTTGCAATGAGGACGCTCCTTGTGTGGGGGCTGCTGGCTGCATGGGAGATGATTCCCCACCTGTGACCAACTTAAGAATTGTTTACCACTGGAGCAAGTGCGCTGATAGGGTTTTCCTCTGTATGACCAGTGGGTTCAGTTTTTTTTTTTTCTTTTTTGGTTCAAAGTAAGTTTTATTCCTCTTTTTGTATTTATGGATATAAGCATGGAAATCATTCATTCATATAAATACGTCTATGGGAAGGACAGAACTTTTTTTTCTGTTTTATTTTCTTAAGTATTATTTATTTTTTAATTTTTGAATTTATTTTATTCATTTTTTTATACAGCAGGCTCTTATTGGTTATCTATTTTATACATATAAGTGTATATATGTCAATCCCAGGGTCGCAATTCATCCCACCACCACCACCCTGCCACTTTCCCCCCTTGGTGTCCATACATTTGTTCTCTACATCTGTGTCTCTATTTCTGCCTTGCAAACCAGTTCATCTTTACCATTTTTCTAGGTTCTACATGTATGCGTTAATATACGATATTTGTTTTTCTCTTTCTGACTTACTTCACTCTGTATGACAGTCTCTAGATCTATCCACGTCTCTACAAATGACCCAATTTCATTCCTTTTTATGGCTGAGTAATATTCCATTTTATATATGTAGCACATCTTTTCCGTTCGTCTGTCTATGGGCATTTAGGTTGCTTCCATGACCTGGCTATTGTAAATAGTGCTGCAATGAATATTGTGGTGAATATGTCTTTTTGAATTATGGTTTTCTCTGGGTATATGGCCAGTAGTGGGATTGCTGGGTCATATGGTAATTCTATTTTTAGTTTTTTAAGGAACCTCCATACTGTTCTCCATAGTGACTGTATCAATTTACATTCCCACAAATAGTGTAAGAGGGTTCCCTTTTCTCCACACCCTCTCCAGCATTTGTTGTTTGTAGATTTTCTGATGATGCCCATTCTAACTCGTGTGAGGTGATACCTCATTGTAGTTTTGGTTTATATTTCTCTAATAATTAGTGATGTTGAGTAGCTTTTCATGTGTTTCTTGGTCATCTGTATGTCTTCTTGGGACAAATGTCTATTTACGTCATCTGCCCATTTTTGGATTGGTTTGTTTGTTTTTTTACTGTTGAGCTGCATGAGCTGTTTATATACATTGGAGATTAATCCTTTGTCCATTGATTCGTTTGCAAATATTTTCTCCCATTCTGAGGGTTGTCTTTTCGTCTTGTTTGTAGTTTCCTTTGCTTTGCAAAAGCTTTTAGGTTTCATTTGCTCCCATTTGTTTTTTTTTTTTTTTATTCCATTACTCTAGGAGGTGGATCAAAAAAGATCTTGCTGTGATTTATGTCAAAGAGTATTCTTCCTATGTTTTCCTCTAAGAGTTTTATAGTGTCCGGTCTTACATTTCGGTCTCTAATCCATTTGGAGTTTATTTTTTGTGTATGGTGTTAGGGAGTGTTCTAATTTCATTCTTTTACATGTAACTGTCCATTTTTCCCAGCACCACTTATTGAAGAGACTGTCTTTTCTCCATTGTATACCCTTGCCTCCTTTGTCATAGATTAGTGGGCCATAGGTGTGTAGGTTTATCTCTGGGCTTTCTTTTTTTTTTTTTTCTTTTACATCTTTATTGGAGTATAATTGCTTTACAATTGTGTGTTAGTTTCTGCTGTATAAAAAAGTGAATCAGCTATGCGTATACATATAACACCATATCCCCTCCCTCTTGCACCTCCCTCTCACTCCCTTATCCCACCCTTTTAGGTGGTCACAAAGCACAGAGCTGATCTCCCTGTGCTATGTGGCTGCTTCCCAGTAGCTATCAATTTTACATTTGGTAGTGTATATATGTCCATACCACTCTCTCACTTTGTCCCAGCTTACCCTTCCCTCTCCCCATGTCCTCAAGTCCTTTCTCTACGTCTGTGTCCTTAATCCTTTCCTGCCCCTAGGTTCTTCATAAACTTTTTTTTTTTTAGATTCCATATATATGTGTTAGCATACGGTATTTGTTTTTCTCTTTCTGACTTACTTCACTCTGTAGGACAGACTCTAGATCCATCCACCTCACTAAAAATAACTCAATTTCGTTTCTTTTTATGGCTGAATAATGTTCCATTGTATATATGTGCCACATCTTCTTTATCCATTTATCTGTTGATGGACACTTAGTTTGCTTCCATGTCCTGGCTATTGTAAATAGAGCTACAGTGAACATTGTGGTACATGACTCTTTTTGAATTATGGTTTTCTCAGGGTAAATGTCCAGGAGTGGGTTTGCTGGGTTGTATGGTAGTTCTATTTTTAGTTTTTAAGGAAGCCCCATACCGTTCTCCCTAGTGGCTATATCAATTTACATTCCCACCAACAGTGCAAGAGGGTTCCTTTTTCTCCAATAAATGCCTCTCCAGCATTTACTGTTGGTAGATTTTTTGATGATGGCCATTCTGACTGGTGTGAGGTGATACCTCACTGTAGTTTTGATTTGCATTTCTCCAATGATTAGTGATGTTCAGCATCCTTTCATGTGTTTGTTGGCAACCTGTATATCTTCTTTGGAGAAATGTCTATTTAGGTCTTCTGCCCATTTTTGGATTGGGTTGTTTGGTTTTGTGATATTGAGCTACATGAGCTGCTTTTTGTAGATTAATCCTTTGCCATTTGCTTCATTTGAAAATATTTTCTCCCATTCTGATGGTTGTCTTTTCATCTTGCTTAAGTTTTCCTTTGCTGTGCAAAAGAATTTATGTTTCATTTGGTCCCATTTTTTAATTTTTGTTTTTATTTCCATTTCTCTAGGAGGTGGGTCAAAAAGGATCTTGCTGTGATTTATGTCATAGACTGTTCTGCTTATGTTTTCTTCTAAGAGTTTTATAGTGGCTGGTCTTATATTTAGGTCTCTAATCCATTTTGAGTTATTTTTGTGTATGGTGTTAGGGAGTGTACTAATTTCATTCTTTTACATGTAGCTGTCCAGTTTTCCCCCCACCACTTACTGAAGACACTGTCTTTTCTCCATTGTATACCCTTGCCTCCTTTGTCATAGATTAGTTAACCATAGGTACGTGGGTTTATCTCTGTGCTTTCTATCCTTTTCTATTGACCTATATTTCTGTTTTTGTGTCAGTACCATATTATCTTGATTTCTGTAGCTTTGTAATATAGTCTGAAGTCTGGAAGTCTGATTCCTCCAGCTCTTTTTTTCCCCCTCAAGACTGCTTTGGCTATCCAGGGTCTTTTGTGTCTCCCTATAAATTTTAAGATTTTTTTTTCTTGTTCTGTAGAAAATGCCAAAGGTATTTTGATCGGGATTGCATTGAATCTGTAGATTGCTTTGGGTAGTATAGTCATTTTCACAATATTGATTCTTCTAATCCAAGAACATGGTATATGTCTCCATCTGTTTATATCATCTTTGATTTCTTTCATCAGTGTCTTATAGTTTTCTGAGTACAGGTCTTTTACTTCCTTAGGTAGGTTTATTCCTAGGTATTTTATTCTTTTTGTTGCAGTGGTAATGGGATTGTTTCCTTAATTTCTCTTTCTGATCTTTCATTGTTAGTGTATAGGAATGCAAGCAATTTCTGTGCATTAATTTTGTATCCTGCAACTTTACCAAATTCATTGATTAGCTCCAGTGGTTTTCTGGTGGCGTCTTTAGGATTCTCTATCTATGATATCATGTCATCTGCAAACAGTGACAATTTTACTTCTTCTTTTCCTTTTTGTATTCCTTTTATTTCTTTTTCTTCTCTGATTGCCATGGCTAGGACTTCCAAAACTATGTTGAATAGCAGTGGTGAGAGTGGGCATCCTCGTCTTGTTTCTGATCTTAGAGGAAACGCTTTCAGTTTTTCACCATTGAGAATGCTGTTTGCTGTGGGTTTGTCATATATGGCCTTTATTATGTTGAGGTAGTTTCCGTCTATGCCCACACTCTGCAGAGTTTTTATCGTAAATGAGTGTTGAATTTTCTCAAAATCTTTTCCTTCATCTATTGAGATGATCATATGGTTTTATTCTACAATTTGTTAATATGGTGTATCACATTGATTTGTGTATATTGAAGAATCCTTGCATCCCTGGGAAAAACCCCACTTGATCATGGTGTATGATCCTTTTAATCTGTTGTTCGATTCTGTTTGCTAGTATTTTGTTGAGGATTTTTACATCTATATTCATCAGTGATATTGGTCTATAATTTTCTTTCCTTGTAGTATCTCTGTCTGATTTTGGTATCAGGGTGATGGTGGTCTCATAGAATGAGTTTGGGAGTGTTCCTTCCCCTGCAATTGTTTTGAAGAATTTGAGAAGGTTGGGTGTTAGCTCTTCTCTAAATGTTTGATAGAATTCACCTGTGATGCCATCTGGTTCTGGACTTTTGTTTGTTGGAAGATTTTTAATCACAGTTTCAATTTCATTGCTAGTGATAGGTTTGTTCATATTTTCTATTTCTTCCTGGTTCAATCTTTGAAGGTTATCCCTTTCTAAGAATTTGTCCATTTCTTCCAGATTGTCCATTTTATTGGCACAGAGTTGCTTGTAGTAGTCTCTTAGGATGCTTTGTATTCCTGTGGTGTCTGTTGTAACTTCTCCTTTTTCACTTCTAATTTTGTTGATTTGCATCCTCTCCCTCTTTTTCTTGAGTCTGGCTAAAGGTTGATCATTTTTGCTTATCTTCTCAAAGAACCAGCTTTTAGTTTTGTTGATCTTTGCTTCCGTTTTCTTTGTTTCTATTTCATTTATTTCTGCTCTGATCTTTAGGATTTCTTTCCTTCTACTAACTTTGGGTTTTGTTCTTCTTTCTCTACTTCCTCTAGGTGTAAGGTTAGATTGTTTATTTGAGATTTTTCTTGTTTCTTGAGGTAGGCTTGTATTGCTATAAACTTCCCTCTTAGAACCCCTTTTGCTGCATCCCATAGGTTTTGGTCATCGTGTTTTTGTTGTCATTTGTCTCTAGGTAGTTTTTGATTTCCCCTTTGATTTCTTCAGTGATCTCTTGGTTATTTAGTAACGTATTGTTTAGCCTCCATGTGTTTGTGTTTTTTACGGTTTTTTCCGTGTAATTGATTTCTAATCTCATAGCATTGTGGTCGGAACAGCTGCTTGATATGATTTCAGTTTTCTTAAATTTACTGAGGCTTTATCTGTGACCCAAGATGTGATCTATCCTGGAGAATGTTCCGTGTGCAGTTGAGAAGAACGTGTAATCTGCTGTTTTTGGATGGAATGTCCTATAAATATCAATGAACTCTATCTGGTCTATTGTGTCATTTAAAGCTTGTGTTTCCTTATTAATTTTCTGTCTGGCTGATCTCCACTGGTGTAAGTGAGCTGTTAAAGTCCCCCGCTATTATTGTGTTACTGTCGATTTCCTCTTTTATAGCTGTTAGCAGTTGCCTTATACATTGAGGTGCTCCTATGTTGGGTACATATATATTTATAATTGTTATGTCTTCTTCTTGGTTTGATCCCTTGACCATTATGTAGCGTCTTTCCTTGTCTCTTGTAACATTCTTTATTTTAAAGTCTATTTTATCTGATATGAGTATTGCTACTCCAGCTTTCTTTTGATTTTCATTAGCATAGAATATATTTTTCCATCGCCTCACTTTCAGTCTGTATGTGTCCCTAGGTCTGAAATGGGTCTCTTGTAGACAGCATATATATGGGTCTTGTTTTTGTATCCATTCAGCCAGTCTATGTCTTTTGGTTGGAACATTTAGTGCATTCACGTTTAAGGTAATTATCGATATGTATGTTCCTACTACTATTTTCTTAATTGTTATGGGTTTGTCTTGGTGGGTCCTTTTCTTCTCTTGTGTTTCCCACTTAGAGAAGTTCTTTTAGCATTTGGTGTAGAGCTGGTTGCATGGTGCTGAATTCTCTTAGCTTTTGCTTGTCTGTAAGGCTTTTGATTTCTCCATCAAATCTGAATGAGCTCTTTGCAGGGTGCAGTACTCTTGGTTGTAGGTTCTTCCCTTTCATCACTTTAAATTTATCATGCCACTTCCTTCTGGCTTGTAGATTTTCTGCTGAGAAATCAGCTGTTATCCTTATGGGATTTCCCTTGTATGTTATTTGTCATTTTTCCCTTGCTGCTTTCAATAATTTTTCTTTGTCGTTAATTTTTGTCAATTTGATTACTATGTGTCTTGTCATTTTTCTCCTTTGGTTTCTCCTGCCTGGGACACTCTGTGCTTCTGGACTTGGGTGGCTATTTCTTTTCCCATGCTAGGGAAGTTTTTGACCATAATCTCTTCAAATATATTCTCGGGTCCTTTCTCTCTCTCTTCTCCTTCTGGGACCCCTATAATGCGAATGTTGTTGCGTTTAATGTTGTCCCAGAGGACTCTTGGGGTGTCTTCATTTATTTTCATTCTTTTTCTTTATTCTGTTCCATGGCAGTGATTTCCACCTTTCTGTCTTCCAGGCCACTTATCCGTTCTTCTGCCACAGTTATTCTGCTACTGATTCCTTCTAGTGTATTTTTCATTTCAGTTATTACATTGTTCACCTCTGTTTGTTTGTTCTTTAATTCTTCTAGGTGTTTGTTCCTTAATTCTTCTAGGTCTTTGTTAAGCATTTCTTGTGTCTTCTCGATCTTTGCCTCCTTTCTTTTTCTAAGGTCTTGGCTCAACTTCACTATCATTATTCTGAATTCTTTTTCTGGAAGGTTCCCTATCTCCACCTCATTTCGTTTTTTTTCTGGGGTTTTATCTTGTTCCTTGATCTGGTATAAAGTCCTCTGCCTTTTCATTTTATCTATCTTCCTGTGAATGTGGTTTTCCTTCCACAGGCTGCAGAATTGTAGTTCTTCTTGCTTCTGCTGTCTGCTCTCTGGTGGATGAGTCTATCTTAGAGACTTGTGCAAGCTTCCTGATGGGAGGGACTGGTGGTGGGTATAGCTGGGTGTTGCTTTGGTGGGCAGAGCTTTAATCCGCTTGTCTACGGATTAAATAAAACTTTAATAAAAAGTTGAATCCGCTTGTCTGCTGATGCATGGGGCTGGGTTCCCTCCCTGTTGGTTGTTTGGCCTGAGGCGACCCAGCACTGGAGCCTACCTTGCTCTTGGTGGGGCTAATGGCGGACTCTGGGAGGGCTCACACCAAGGAGTATTTCCCAGAACTTCTGCTGCCAGTGTCGTTGTCCTCACGGTGAGCCACAGCCACAGCCACCAGCTGCCTCTGCAGGAGACCCTCTAAAAGTAGCAGGTAGTTCTTGTCATTCTCCTACGGGGTCACTGCTCCTTCCCCTGGGTCCTGATGTACACACTACTTTGTGTGTGCCCTCCAAGAGTGGAGTATCTGAGTGGAGTTGAGACTCTGAGACTCTGTGTGGAGTCGCACAGACTCTGGGTCCTGTGAAGCTTCGATGTTTTGTGATTCTAGAAATCCTATAGGAGACGGTCCACAGCAGGTGAAGCTAATGTTGTCAGTAGAGGTGTTGAAGCCAAAGATCTGCAGTTCCGGCTAGAGGTGCCGATGTACATACAGGACAAAATCATCTCGTGTGAATGTAGTTCAGGCATGTTTAAGATGAATGCAGTCATGTTAATGCCTACCATATTCTATCTTGAGCCTCTCCTCAGGGACCCCCTCCTCAGTTCCTGAGGCTCCTGTAAGTCATGTACAGGGGACTGGAGAGTGGGCTCTGTCCAGTCTGAGCCCTGAGTTACCCTGTGTGTATCTTAGGATACTTTGTATTTCTGTGGTGTCTGTTGTAACATCATCTCTTTCATTTCAGATTTATTTGGGCCCTCTCTTTTTTAACAAAACATACTACTGTTGTCTTTTATTCTTTACAGAAGTGTAATCAGTGTTTGATCTACTATCCTTACCCTATGTATACTTTTTGCAGTGAGACTTTTACTTTTCTTTGTTTCCTTGTTACTATCAATAATTAGTGAGACTTCTTTTAAGCTACCTTCAACATTGCTTATAAAGCTGCTTTATTAGTGATGACAGAGCCTTAATGGAAGTCATGTTCTGGTTGTAAATTAGAATGCAATGTGCCAGCAAAAAGCCCCTTAAGTTTATGTCTCATTACTTCTTGTTCTTTTTTTAATTTAATTTTTATTTTTTGTCAGAGCAAATTTGATTAAAATGTTTTGTTTCTTCTAGGTGTGCAAGATGTGGTTCTTTTAAACATATACATATATCTATTCTTCTTTGGATCATTTTCCCATGTAGGTTATGACACCATGTTGAGTAGTCTTGTCTTGGTATTACGTAGGTCTTTGGTGATTACATATTTCACATGTGTTTCTATATCTATCTTAACCCCAATATCCTAATGTATCCAATCCTCACACCTTTCCATTTGGTGAACCCTAAGTTTGTTTAATGAATCTGTGATTGCATTTCTCTGTGGAAATATCTTCATTGGTATCAATTTTTAGCTAAGACCTATAAGTGATATTATAGGATATGTGTCTTTTGCTTTCTGACTTAGTACAATTTGCCTGATTAACTCAAGAATCATACACAGTGCTGCAATTGACATTGTTTTGTTTTTTTCCCTGGCTCATATTCCATCTGTACGTGTACCAGTTATTCTTTGGCCACGCACCTCTTGATGGACTTTTTGGTTGCCTCCATGTCTTGGTTATTGTAATACTGCTGCAATGCACATTTGCTTGCCTGTGTCTTTCCAGTTCTATCTCCTTATGTTATAGGCCAAGGAGTGGGCTTGCTGTATCATATGGTAGCTCAGTGTGTACGTTTTAAAGGCACCACCATTCAGTTCTCATTAGTGGCTCTTTCCAGGTTATGTCCCACTTAAAATTGAGGGTATGCATTTCTCCAAAACGCCTTCAATATTTATTGTTTGTAGTTTGCTTGCTGCTGGTTATTCTAACAGGTGCGAGCTGATACCTCTGTGTGGTTGAATTTGCATGTGTCCCATAATCTGTTGAAATTGATCTTTAAAGCATGCTCTTTTTATTTATCAAACTGTGATTACAGCTTAGTTCTTCAAATTGTTTTCTTAAAGTAAGTGTCACATTTTGAAAAGTTTTGGCCATTACCTCCCTCAAGACATTTTGAGGGCAGGTTTCATTTACAGCCCTGAAGTACTTGTTCATATGAAGTGACCATTAACACAGGTATTAAAGCTGCTTTTGCAGGTAACGGCCAGAGGGCAGCAGCCTTTTTACGTTCCCCAATCTGGTAACTAGGGAAAGAGACCTTCAGCTGCAAGAGTGTCCAGCTTTATTTCTCATCCAGCTGTGGGTCTAGATATGGTCAAACAAGGTTGCATCACAGCCCAGGAACGAATTATGTAAAATTTCCTCTCTCTATCACTGTCTTAGTTTTTTGGGTTTTTTAAAGTTATTTATTTTAAAATGGGGTTTCGCTGCTTTTCACTGCTGTGTTTAGCCCGCTTTACACCCACTTGACTCACTTAAAGAGAGATATCAATACATAGGTTTTAAGATTCTTACTAGTCAGATATATTCTTGTGCGGTGAATAGAGGGTGTTGCGTCCAGTTCACTGAGCAAGGAGTAGGTCTTGTCTATTACATATTTGATTTATGGAGTGATATCTGTGCTAATTTCAAATCCCGGGTTTATGCATCACCCACCTCACCTTTCCCGTTAAGCAGCCATAGTGTGTTTTGAAAATGTGTGACTCTGTTCTGTTTTGTAAATCAGTTTAAGTGTAGCGATTTTTACATTCCCTATATAAGTGATGTCTTTGATAAGTGTCTTTTTCTATGTGACTTATTTCACTTAAAATCATCATACCTACATCCACTCATCATGCTGCTAGTAGCCTTATGACATTGATTTCATGGCTGAGTGATATTCCATTGTACATAAGTACCACAACTTCTTTATCAATTTTCCTCTTCCTGGGATGTTTAAGGAGTACAGAAGTGGAGGTTCTTGGGAACAGAGCAGCCCTAAACTTTGGGGTGCCTGTGTCTTGATGATTTTTAGTTTTCCCAATTTATACGCCCATGATTTGAAGTGCCCTATGCTCACTAAGCTGTGTTTTTTAGATGTTTCAGGACACACCGTACAATTCTCCAGAGTGGCTGTTGGCAAATTACATCCCACCCATCAGCATAGCAAGGCTCCGATTTCTACATGGACTGTCCTGCTTTTCTGGTTTTTACACTTTTTTCAGCATGACCCTTTGACCAATGGGAAGCGAGACTTCTTTATAGCGCTGATTTGCCTTTCCAGGTTGCTTGGTTGGCCAAAAAGGGCGTATGCGTTTTTTCCTGAATATATTCAGGAAAAAACGCATACGCCCTTTTGGGCCAAGGGCATCATTGTCCACGTTTTGCCACTTTTCATGTGCTTTAAAGGTGATTCGAATCTACCTCCTGAAATCTGTTTCCTGCAATTCTGCTTTGCTTTCAACTCCTCTTGGTTGCCTTCCCTCAATATATTTGTGGCCAAGAGTTATCATTTATAACTCTGCAGGTCTCTGAATTGCAGTGCCCCTGAGCTCCATTTTTCAACTCGCTTTCTTGGGAGCTGGCCGCAAAGCACAGGATTGCTTCAGGCCCTATTCTGGTTCCGGCGTGCAGGCTGAGCCTGTGGTTAATTCTTCTTCCTGATGGGAAAATACAGTGACCTGGGCCTGTCCCAAAACCTAGATCTAGTCTCTCATTGGTTGCCCCTCTTCCCTTTCATCCTCAAAACAAATTGCAACCTGAACGGAACAGGAGGTTAAAGGTGCTGATTCCCCAAGTAGGGAGATTGCTAGTAAAGTAGCTGGAATGGCGAACCCGAACACAAGGAGATGAGAAATGAGGTGCGTTTTAGAAACCTTTCAAAATCACACGGTGTACCATCATCTAGGTTTCTCATGCATGTTTTCGATGTAGGAAGATGCCCTTGAAACTGGAGATTTGGGACCCATGGGATGGGTACCACGCAGTATTACTTTAAAGGGTCTGCGTTTGCTCACCCAACCTCACACAACCACTCAACCCCAAGAGTGTCCACCCTTATGTCTCATCCAGCTGTGGGTCTAGATATGGTCAATCCAGGTTGCATCACAGCCTCTGAACGAATTTTGTAAGAATTTCTCTCTCTTTCACTGTCTTTGTTTTACGGGTTTTTAAAAGTAATTTATTTTTATAATGGGGTTTAGCTGCCTTTCATGGCTGTGTTTATGCGGCTTTACACCCACTTGACTCACTTCCAGACAGATATCAATACATAGGTTTTAAGATTCTTACTAGTCACATATATTCTTGTGCGGGGAATAGGGGGTGTTGAGTCCAGTTCACTGAGCAAGGAGTAGGTCTTGTCTATTACATATTGGGTGTATGGAACGGTATCTGAGCGAATTTGAAACCCTTGTTTTATGCATCACCCCACCTCACCTTTCCTGTTAAGCAGCTATAGTGTGTTTTCTAAACGTGTGACTATGTTCTGTTTTGTAATTCAGTTCAAGTGTAGCGGTTTTTACATTCCCTCTATAAGTGATAGCTTATGATAAGTGTCTTTTTCTGTGTGACTTATTTCACTTAGAATCGTCGTACCTAACTCCACTCATCTTGCTTCTACTAGCCTTATGACATTGATTTCATGTCTGAGTGATATTCCATTGTACATAAGGACCACAACTTCTTCATCCATTTTTCTCTTTCCTGGGATATTTAAGGTGTCATGAAGTGGAGGTTCTTGTCAACAGAGCAGCCCTAAACTTTCCGGTGCCTGTGTCTTGCTGATTTTTAGTTTTTCCAATTTATACGCCCATGAGTGGACGTGCCCTATGCTCCCTAAGCTGTTTTTTTCCGATTTTTCAGGACACAACGTATACTTCTCCAGAGTGGCTGTTGGCAATTTACATCCCGCCCATCAGTGTAGCAAGGCTGCCATTTCTCCATGGCCTGTCCTGCATTTCTGGTTTTGACACTTTTTGCAGCATGGCCCTTTTGAACGATGGGAAGCGAGACTTCTTTGTAGCGCTGATTTGCCTTTCCAGGTTGCTTGGTTGGCCAAAAAGGGCGTATGCGTTTTTTCCTGAATATATTCAGGAAAAAACGCATACGCCCTTTTTGGCCAAGGGCATCATTGTCGACGTTTTGCCGCTTTTCATGTGCTTTAAAGGCGATTCGTATCTACCTCCTGAAATCTGTTTCCTGCAATTCTGCCTTGCTTTCAAATCCTCTTCGTTGCCTTCCCTCAATATATCTGTGGATGAGAGTTATCATTTATAACTCTGCGGGTTTGTGAATTGCAGTTTCCCTGAGCTCCATTTTTCAACTGTCTTTTTTGGGAGCTGGCCGCAAAAGCGCGGGATTGCCTCAGGCCCTATTCTGCTTCTGGGCGGCAGGCTGAGCCTGTGGTTAATTCTTCTTCCTGTTGGGAAAATAGAGTGACCTGTGCCTGTCCCAACACCTAGATCTAGTCTCTCATTGGTTGCCCCTCTTCCCGTTCATCCTCAGGAAAAATTGCAACCTGTAGGGAACAGGAGGTTAAAGGTGCTGATTCTCCAAGTAGGGAGATTGCTAGTAAAGTAGCTGGAATGGCGAAACCGAGCACAAGGAGATGAGAAATGAGGTGCGTTTTAGAAACCTTTCAAAATCACACGGTGTACCATCTTCTGGGTTTCTCATGCATGTTTTCGATGTAGGAAGATGCCCTTGAACCTGGAGATTTGGGACCCATGGGATGGGTACCACGCAGTATTACTTTAAAGGGTCTGCGTTTGCTCACCCAACCTCACCCAACCTCTCAGCCCCAAGAGTGTCCACCCTTATGTCTCATCCAGGTGTGGGTGTAGATATGGTTAATCCAGGTTGCATCACAGCCTCTGAACGAATTTTGTAAGAATTTCTCTCTCTTTCACTGTCTTTGTTTTACGGGTTTTTAAAAGTAATTTATTTTTATAATGGGGTTTAGCTGCTTTTCATGGTTGTGTTTATGCGGCTTTACACCCACTTGACTCACTTCCAGACAGATATCAATACATAGGTTTTAAGATTCTTACTAGTCATATATATTCTTGTGCGGGGAATAGGGGGTGTTGAGTCCAGTTCACTGAGCAAGGAGTAGGTCTTGTCTATTACATATTGGGTGTATGGAACGGTATCTGAGCAAATTTGAAACCCTTGTTTTATGCATCACCCCACCTCACCATTCCCGTTAAGCAGCCATAGTGTGTTTTCTAAACGTGTGACTCTGTTCTGTTTTGTAATTCAGTTCAAGTATAGCGGTTTTTACATTCCCTCTATAAGTGATAGCTTATGATAAGTGTCTTTTTCTGTGTGACTTATTTCACTTAGAATCGTCGTACCTAACTCCACTCATCTTGCTTCTACTAGCCTTATGACATTGATTTCATGTCTGAGTGATATTCCATTGTACATAAGGACCACAACTTGTTTATCCATTTTTCTCTTTCCTGGGATATTTAAGGTGTCATGAAGTGAAGGTTCTTGTCAACAGAGCAGCCCTAAACTTTCCGGTGCCTGTGTCTTGCTGATTTTTAGTTTTTCCAATTTATACGCCCATGAGTGGACGTGCCCTATGCTCCCTAAGCTGTTTTTTTTCGATGTTTCAGGACACAACGTACACTTCTCCAGAGTGGTTGTTGGCAATTTACATCCCGCCCATCAGTGTAGCAAGGCTGCCATTTCTCCATGGCCTGTCCTGCATTTCTGGTTTTGACACTTTTTGCAGCATGGCCCTTTTGACCGATGGGAAGCGAGACTTCTTTGTAGCGCTGATTTGCCTTTCCAGGTTGCTTGGTTGGCCAAAAAGGGCGTATGCGTTTTTTCCTGAATATATTCAGGAAAAAACGCATACGCCCTTTTTGGCCAAGGGCATCATTGTCGACGTTTTGCCGCTTTTCATGTGCTTTAAAGGCGATTCTTATCTACCTCCTGAAATCTGTTTCCTGCAATTCTGCCTTGCTTACAAATCCTCTTCGTTGCCTTCCCTCAATATATCTGTGGATGAGAGTTATCATTTATAACTCTGCGGGTTTGTGAATTGCAGTTTCCCTGAGCTCCATTTTTCAACTGTCTTTTTTGGGAGTTGGCCGCAAAAGCGCGGGATTGCCTCAGGCCCTATTCTGCTTCTGGGCGGCAGGCTGAGCCTGTGGTTAATTATTCTTCCTGTTGGGAAAATAGAGTGACCTGTGCCTGTCCCAACACCTAGATCTAGTCTCTCATTGGTTGCCCGTCTACCCGTTCATCCTCAGGACAAATTGCAACCTGTAGGGAACAGGAGGTTAAACGTGCTGATTCTCCAAGTAGGGAGATTGCTAGTAAAGTAGCTGGAAAGGCGAACCCGAGCACAAGGAGATGAGAAATGAGGTGCGTTTTAGAAACGTTTCAAAATCACACGGTGTACCATCTTCTGGGTTTCTCATGCATGTTTTCGATGTAGGAAGATGCCCTTCAACCTGGAGATTTGGGACCCATGGGATGGGTACCATGCAGTTTTACTTTAAAGGGTCTGCGTTTGCTCACCCAACCTCACCCAGCCTCTCAGCCCCAAGAGTGTCCACCCTTATGTCTCATCCAGCTGTGGGTCTAGATATGGTCAATCCAGGTTGCATCACAGCCTCTGAACGAATTTTGTAAAAATTTCTCTCTCTTTCACTGTCTTTGTTTTACGGGTTTTTAAAAGTAATTTATTTTTATAGTGGGGTTTAGCTGCTTTTCACGGCTGTGTTTATGCGGTTTACACCTTCTTGACTCACTTCCAGAGAGATATCATTACATAGGTTTTAAGATTCTTACTAGTCAGATATATTCTTGTGCAGTGAATAGGGGGTGTTGAGTTCAGTTCACTGAGCAAGGAGTAGGTCTTGTCTATTACATATTGGGTGTATGGAACGGTATCTGAGCTAATTTGAAACCCTTGTTTTATGCATCACCCCACCTCACCTTTCCCGTTAAGCAGCCATAGTGTGTTTTCTAAACGTGTGACTCTGTTCTCTTTTGTGATTCATTTCAAGTGTAGAGGTTTTTACATTCCCTCTATAAGTGATAGCTTATGATAAGTGTCTTTTTCTGTGTGACTTATTTCACTTAGAATCGTCGTTCCTAACTCCACTCATCTTGCTTCTACTAGCCTTATAACATTGATTTCATGTCTGAGTGATATTCCATTGTACATAAGGACCACAACTTCTTTATCCATTTTTCTCTTTCCTGGGATATTTAAGGTGTCATGAAGTGGAGGTTCTTGTCAACAGAGCAGCCCTAAACTTTGGGGTGCCTGTGTCTTGCTGATTTTTACTTTTTTCCAATTTATACGCCCATGAGTGGACGTGCCCTATGCTCCCTAAGCTGTTTTTTTTCGATGTTTCAGGACACAACGTACACTTCTCCAGAGTGGCTGTTGGCAATTTACATCCCGCCCATCAGTGTAGCAAGGCTGCCATTTCTCCATGGCCTGTCCTGCATTTCCGGTTTTGACACTTTTTGCAGCATGGCCCTTTTCACCGATGGGAAGCGAGACTTCTTTGTAGCGCTGATTTGCCTTTCCAGGTTGCTTGGTTGGCCAAAAAGGGCGTGTGCGTTTTTTCCTGAATATATTCAGGAAAAAACGCATACGCCCTTTTTGGCCAAGGGCATCATTGTGGACGTTTTGCCGCTTTTCATGTGCTTTAAAGGCGATTCGTATCTACCTCCTGAAATCTGTTTCCTGCAATTCTGCCTTGCTTTCAAATCCTCTTCGTTGCCTTCCCTCAATATATCTGTGGATGAGAGTTATCATTTATAACTCTGCGGGTTTGTGAATTGCAGTTTCCCTGAGCTCCATTTTTCAACTGTCTTTTTTGGGAGCTGGCCGCAAAAGCGCGGGATTGCCTCAGGCCCTATTCTGCTTCTGGGCGGCAGGCTGAGCCTGTGGTTAATTCTTCTTCCTGTTGGGAAAATAGAGTGACCTGTGCCTGTCCCAACACCTAGATCTAGTCTCTCATTGGTTGCCCCTCTTCCCGTTCATCCTCAGGACAAATTGCAACCTGTAGGGAACAGGAGGTTAAAGGTGCTGATTCTCCAAGTAGGGAGATTGCTAGTAAAGTAGCTGGAATGGCGAAACCGAGCACAAGGAGATGAGAAATGAGGTGCGTTTTAGAACCCTTTGAAAATCACACGGTGTACCATCTTCTGGGTTTCTCATGCATGTTTTCGATGTAGGAAGATGCCCTTGAACCTGGAGATTTGGGACCCATGGGATGGGTACCATGCAGTATTACTTTAAAGGGTCTGCGTTTGCTCACCCAACCTCTCAGACCCAAGAGTGTCCACCCTTATGTCTCATCCAGCTGTGGGTCTAGATATGGCCAATCCAGGTTGCATCACAGCCTCTGAACGAATTTTGTAAGAATTTCTCTCTCTTTCACTGTCTTTGTTTTACGGGTTTTTAAAAGTAATTTATTTTTATAATGGGGTTTAGCTGCTTTTCACGGCTGTGTTTATGCAGTTTACACCCTCTTGACTCACTTCCAGAGAGATATCATTACATAGGTTTTAAGATTCTTACTAGTCAGATATATTCTTGTGCGGTGAATAGGGGGTGTTGCGTTCAGTTCACTGAGCAAGGAGTAGGTCTTGTCTATTACATATTGGGTGTATGGAACGGTATCTGAGCTAATTTGAAACCTTTGTTTTATGCATCACCCCACCTCACCTTTCCCGTTAAGCAGCCATAGTGTGTTTTCTAAACGTGTGACTCTGTTCTCTTTTGTAAGTCAGTTCAAGTGTAGCGGTTTTTACATTCCCTCTATAAGTGATAGCTTATGATAAGTGTCTTTTTCTGTGTGACTTATTTCACTTAGAATCGTCGTTCCTAACTCCACTCATCTTGCTTCTACTAGCCTTATAACATTGATTTCATGTCTGAGTGATATTCCATTGTACATAAGGACCACAACTTCTTTATCCATTTTTCTCTTTCCTGGGATATTTAAGGTGTCATGAAGTGGAGGTTCTTGTCAACAGAGCAGCCCTAAACTTTCGGGTGCCTGTGTCTTGCTGATTTTTAGTTTTTCCAATTTATACGCCCATGAGTGGACGTGCCCTATGCTCCCTAAGCTGTATTTTTTCGATGTTTCAGGACGCAACGTACACTTCTCCAGAGTGGCTGTTGGCAATTTACATCCCGCCCATCAGTGTAGCAAGGCTGCCATTTCTCCATGGCCTGTCCTGCATTTCTGGTTTTGACACTTTTTGCAGCATGGCCCTTTTCACCTATGGGAAGCGAGACTTCTTTGTAGTGCTGATTTGCCTTTCCAGGTTGCTTGGTTGGCCAAAAAGGGCGTATGCGTTTTTTCCTGAATATATTCAGGAAAAAACGCATACGCCCTTTTTGGCCAAGGGCATCATTGTCGACGTTTTGCCGCTTTTCATGTGCTTTAAAGGTGATTCGTATCTACTTCCTGAAATCTCTTTCCTGCAATTCTGCCTTGCTTTCAAATCCTCTTCGTTGCCTTCCCTCAATATATCTGTGGATGAGAGTTATCATTTATAACTCTGCGGGTTTGTGAATTGCAGTTTCCCTGAGCTCCATTTTTCAACTGTCTTTTTTGGGAGCTGGCCGCAAAAGCGCGGGATTGCCTCAGGCCCTATTCTGCTTCTGGGCGGCAGGCTGAGCCTGTGGTTAATTCTTCTTCCTGTTGGGAAAATAGAGTGACCTGTGCCTGTCCCAACACCTAGATCTAGTCTCTCATTGGTTGCCCCTCTTCCCGTTCATCCTCAGGACAAATTGCAACCTGTAGGGAACAGGAGGTTAAAGGTGCTGATTCTCCAAGTAGGGAGATTGCTAGTAAAGTAGCTGGAATGGCGAAACCGAGCACAAGGAGATGAGAAATAAGGTGCGTTTTAGAAACCTTTCAAAATCACACGGTGTACCATCTTCTGGGTTTTTCATGCATGTTTTCGATGTAGGAAGATGCCCTTGAACTGGAGATTTGGGACCCATGGGATGGGTACCACGCAGTATTACTTTAAAGGGTCTGCGTTTGCTCACCAAACCTCACCCAACCTCTCAGCCCCAAGAGTGTCCACCCTTATATCTCATCCAGCTGTGGGTCTAGATATGGTCAATCCAGGTTGCATCACAGCCTCTGAACGAATTTTGTAAGAATTTCTCTCTCTTTCACTGTCTTTGTTTTACGGGTTTTTAAAAGTAATTTATTTTTATAATGGGGTTTAGCTGCTTTTCATGGCTGTGTTTATGCGGCTTTGCACCCACTTGACTCACTTCCAGACAGATATCAATACATAGGTTTTAATATTCTTACTAGTCACATATATTCTTGTGCAGTGAATAGGGGGTGTTGAGTTCAGTTCACTGAGCAAGGAGTAGATCTTGTCTATTACATATTGGGTGTATGGAACGATACCTCAGCGAATTTGAAACCCTTGTTTTATGCATCACCCCACCTCACCTTTCCCGTTAAGCAGCCATAGTGTGTTTTCTAAACGTGTGAATCTGTTCTCTTTTGTAATTCATTTCAAGTGTAGCGGTTTTTACATTCCCTCTATAAGTGATAGCTTATGATAAGTGTCTTTTTCTGTGTGACTTATTTCACTTAGAATCGTCGTACCTAACTCCACTCATCTTGCTTCTACTAGCCTTATAACATTGATTTCATGTCTGAGTGATATTCCATTGTACATAAGGACCACAACTTCTTTATCCATTTTTCTCTTTCCTGGGATATTTAAGGTGTCATGAAGTGGAGGTTCTTGTCAACAGAGCAGCCCTAAACTTTCCGGTGCCTGTGTCTTGCTGATTTTTAGTTTTTCCAATTTATACGCCCATGAGTGGACGTGCCCTATGCTCCCTAAGCTGTTTTTTTTCCATGTTTCAGGACACAACGTACACTTCTCCAGAGTGGCTGTTGGCAATTTACATCCCGCCCATCAGTGTAGCAAGGCTGCCATTTCTCCATGGCCTGTCCTGCATTTCTCGTTTTGACACTTTTTGCAGCATGGCCCTTTTGACCGATGGGAAGCGAGACTTCTTTGTAGCGCTGATTTGCCTTTCCAGGTTGCTTGGTTGGCCAAAAAGGGCGTATGCGTTTTTTCCTGAATATATTCAGGAAAAAACGCATACGCCCTTTTTGGCCAAGGGCATCATTGTGGACGTTTTGCCGCTTTTCATGTGCTTTAAAGGCGATTCGTATCTACCTCCTGAAATCTGTTTCCTGCAATTCTGCCTTGCTTTCAAATCCTCTTCGTTGCCTTCCCTCAATATATCTGTGGATGAGAGTTATCATTTATAACTCTGCGGGTTTGTGAATTGCAGTTTCCCTGAGCTCCATTTTTCAACTGTCTTTTTTGGGAGCTGGCCGCAAAAGCGCGGGATTGCCTCAGGCCCTATTCTGCTTCTGGGCGGCAGGCTGAGCCTGTGGTTAATTCTTCTTCCTGTTGGGAAAATAGAGTGACCTGTGCCTGTCCCAACACCTAGATCTAGTCTCTCATTGGTTGCCCCTCTTCCCGTTCATCCTCAGGACAAATTGCAACCTGTAGGGAACAGGAGGTTAAAGGTGCTGATTCTCCAAGTAGGGAGATTGCTAGTAAAGTAGCTGGAAAGGCGAACCCGAGCACAAGGAGATGAGAAATGAGGTGCGTTTTAGAAACCTTTCAAAATCACACGGTGTACCATCTTCTTGGTTTCTCATGCATGTTTTCGATGTAGGAAGATGCCCTTGAACCTGGAGATTTGGGACCCATGGGAAGGGTACCACGCAGTATTACTTTAAAGGGTCTGCGTTTGCTCACCCAACCTATCAGCCCCAAGAGTGTCCACCCTTATGTCTCATCCAGCTGTGGGTCTAGATATGGTCAAACCAGGTTGCATCACAGCCTCTGAACGAATTTTGTAAGAATTTCTCTCTCTTTCACTGTTTTTGTTTTACGGGTTTTTAAAAGTAATTTATTTTTATAATGGGGTATAGCTGCTTTTCACGGCTATGTTTATGCGGTTGACACCCTCTTGACTCACTTCCAGAGAGATATCAATACATAGGTTTTAAGATTCTTACTAGTCAGATATATTCTTGTGCGGTGAATAGGGGGTGTTGAGTTCAGTTCACTGAGCAAGGAGTAGGTCTTGTCTATTACATATTGGGTGTATGGAACGGTATCTGAGCTAATTTGAAACCCTTGTTTTATGCATCACCCCACGTCACCTTTCCCGTTAAGCAGCCATAGTGTGTTTTCTAAACGTGTGACTCTGTTCTGTTTTGTAATTCAGTTCAAGTGTAGCGGTTTTTACATTCCCTCTATAAGTGATAGCTTATGATAAGTGTCTTTTTCTGTGTGACTTATTTCACTTAGAATCGTCGTTCCTAACTCCACTCATCTTGCTTCTACTAACCTTATAACATTGATTTCATGTCTGAGTGATATTCCATTGTACATAAGGACCACAACTTCTTTATCCATTTTTCTCTTTCCTGGGATATTTAAGGTGTCATGAAGTGGAGGTTCTTGTCAACAGAGCAGCCCTAAACTTTCCGGTGCCTGTGTCTTGCTGATTTTTAGTTTTTCCAATTTATACGCCCATGAGTGGACGTGCCCTATGCTCCCTAAGCTGTTTTTTTTCCATGTTTCAGGACACAACGTACACTTCTCCAGAGTGGCTGTTGGCAATTTACATCCCGCCCATCAGTGTAGCAAGGCTGCCATTTCTCCATGGCCTGTCCTGCATTTCTGGTTTTGACACTTTTTGCAGCATGGCCCTTTTGACCGATGGGAAGCGAGACTTCTTTGTAGCGCTGATTTGCCTTTCCAGGTTGCTTGGTTGGCCAAAAAGGGCGTATGCGTTTTTTCCTGAATATATTCAGGAAAAAACGCATACGCCCTTTTTGGCCAAGGGCATCATTGTCGACGTTTTGCCGCTTTTCATGTGCTTTAAAGGCGATTCTTATCTACCTCCTGAAATCTGTTTCCTGCAATTCTGCCTTGCTTACAAATCCTCTTCGTTGCCTTCCCTCAATATATCTGTGGATGAGAGTTATCATTTATAACTCTGCGGGTTTGTGAATTGCAGTTTCCCTGAGCTCCATTTTTCAACTGTCTTTTTTGGGAGTTGGCCGCAAAAGCGCGGGATTGCCTCAGGCCCTATTCTGCTTCTGGGCGGCAGGCTGAGCCTGTGGTTAATTCTTCTTCCTGTTGGGAAAATAGAGTGACCTGTGCCTGTCCCAACACCTAGATCTAGTCTCTCATTGGTTGCCCCTCTACCCGTTCATCCTCAGGACAAATTGCAACCTGTAGGGAACAGGAGGTTAAACGTGCTGATTCTCCAAGTAGGGAGATTGCTAGTAAAGTAGCTGGAAAGGCGAACCCGAGCACAAGGAGATGAGAAATGAGGTGCGTTTTAGAAACGTTTCAAAATCACACGGTGTACCATCTTCTGGGTTTCTCATGCATGTTTTCGATGTAGGAAGATGCCCTTCAACCTGGAGATTTGGGACCCATGGGATGGGTACCATGCAGTTTTACTTTAAAGGGTCTGCGTTTGCTCACCCAACCTCACCCAACCTCTCAGCCCCAAGAGTGTCCACCCTTATGTCTCATCCAGCTGTGGGTCTAGATATGGTCAATCCAGGTTGCATCACAGCCTCTGAACGAATTTTGTAAAAATTTCTCTCTCTTTCACTGTCTTTGTTTTACGGGTTTTTAAAAGTAATTTATTTTTATAGTGGGGTTTAGCTGCTTTTCACGGCTGTGTTTATGCGGTTTACACCTTCTTGACTCACTTCCAGAGAGATATCATTACATAGGTTTTAAGATTCTTACTAGTCAGATATATTCTTGTGCAGTGAATAGGGGGTGTTGAGTTCAGTTCACTGAGCAAGGAGTAGGTCTTGTCTATTACATATTGGGTGTATGGAACGGTATCTGAGCTAATTTGAAACCCTTGTTTTATGCATCACCCCACCTCACCTTTCCCGTTAAGCAGCCATAGTGTGTTTTCTAAACGTGTGACTCTGTTCTCTTTTGTAATTCATTTCAAGTGTAGAGGTTTTTACATTCCCTCTATAAGTGATAGCTTATGATAAGTGTCTTTTTCTGTGTGACTTATTTCACTTAGAATCGTCGTTCCTAACTCCACTCATCTTGCTTCTACTAGCCTTATAACATTGATTTCATGTCTGAGTGATATTCCATTGTACATAAGGACCACAACTTCTTTATCCATTTTTCTCTTTCCTGGGATATTTAAGGTGTCATGAAGTGGAGGTTCTTGTCAACAGAGCAGCCCTAAACTTTGGGGTGCCTGTGTCTTTCTGATTTTTACTTTTTTCCAATTTATACGCCCATGAGTGGACGTGCCCTATGCTCCCTAAGCTGTATTTTTTCGATGTTTCAGGACACAACGTACACTTCTCCAGAGTGGCTGTTGGCAATTTACATCCCGCCCATCAGTGTAGCAAGGCTGCCATTTCTCCATGGCCTGTCCTGCATTTCCGGTTTTGACACTTTTTGCAGCATGGCCCTTTTCACCGATGGGAAGCGAGACTTCTTTGTAGCGCTGATTTGCCTTTCCAGGTTGCTTGGTTGGCCAAAAAGGGCGTATGCGTTTTTTCCTGAATATATTCAGGAAAAAACGCATACGCCCTTTTTGGCCAAGGGCATCATTGTGGACGTTTTGCCGCTTTTCATGTGCTTTAAAGGCGATTCGTATCTACCTCCTGAAATCTGTTTCCTGCAATTCTGCCTTGCTTTCAAATCCTCTTCGTTGCCTTCCCTCAATATATCTGTGGATGAGAGTTATCATTTATAACTCTGCGGGTTTGTGAATTGCAGTTTCCCTGAGCTCCATTTTTCAACTGTCTTTTTTGGGAGCTGGCCGCAAAAGCGCGGGATTGCCTCAGGCCCTATTCTGCTTCTGGGCGGCAGGCTGAGCCTGTGGTTAATTCTTCTTCCTGTTGGGAAAATAGAGTGACCTGTGCCTGTCCCAACACCTAGATCTAGTCTCTCATTGGTTGCCCCTCTTCCCGTTCATCCTCAGGACAAATTGCAACCTGTAGGGAACAGGAGGTTAAAGGTGCTGATTCTCCAAGTAGGGAGATTGCTAGTAAAGTAGCTGGAATGGCGAAACCGAGCACAAGGAGATGAGAAATGAGGTGCGTTTTAGAACCCTTTGAAAATCACACGGTGTACCATCTTCTGGGTTTCTCATGCATGTTTTCGATGTAGGAAGATGCCCTTGAACCTGGAGATTTGGGACCCATGGGATGGGTACCATGCAGTATTACTTTAAAGGGTCTGCGTTTGCTCACCCAACCTCTCAGACCCAAGAGTGTCCACCCTTATGTCTCATCCAGCTGTGGGTCTAGATATGGCCAATCCAGGTTGCATCACAGCCTCTGAACGAATTTTGTAAGAATTTCTCTCTCTTCCACTGTCTTTGTTTTACGGGTTTTTAAAAGTAATTTATTTTTATAATGGGGTTTAGCTGCTTTTCACGGCTGTGTTTATGCGGTTTACACCCTCTTGACTCAGTTCCAGAGAGATATCATTACATAGGTTTTAAGATTCTTACTAGTCAGATATATTCTTGTGCGGTGAATAGGGGGTGTTGCGTTCAGTTCACTGAGCAAGGAGTAGGTCTTGTCTATTACATATTGGGTGTATGGAACGGTATCTGAGCTAATTTGAAACCTTTGTTTTATGCATCACCCCACCTCACCTTTCCCGTTAAGCAGCCATAGTGTGTTTTCTAAACGTGTGACTCTGTTCTCTTTTGTAAGTCAGTTCAAGTGTAGCGGTTTTTACATTCCCTCTATAAGTGATAGCTTATGATAAGTGTCTTTTTCTGTGTGACTTATTTCACTTAGAATCGTCGTTCCTAACTCCACTCATCTTGCTTCTACTAGCCTTATAACATTGATTTCATGTCTGAGTGATATTCCATTGTACATAAGGACCACAACTTCTTTATCCATTTTTCTCTTTCCTGGGATATTTAAGGTGTCATGAAGTGGAGGTTCTTGTCAACAGAGCAGCCCTAAACTTTCGGGTGCCTGTGTCTTGCTGATTTTTAGTTTTTCCAATTTATACGCCCATGAGTGGACGTGCCCTATGCTCCCTAAGCTGTATTTTTTCGATGTTTCAGGACGCAACGTACACTTCTCCAGAGTGGCTGTTGGCAATTTACATCCCGCCCATCAGTGTAGCAAGGCTGCCATTTCTCCATGGCCTGTCCTGCATTTCTGGTTTTGACACTTTTTGCAGCATGGCCCTTTTCACCTATGGGAAGCGAGACTTCTTTGTAGTGCTGATTTGCCTTTCCAGGTTGCTTGGTTGGCCAAAAAGGGCGTATGCGTTTTTTCCTGAATATATTCAGGAAAAAACGCATACGCCCTTTTTGGCCAAGGGCATCATTGTCGACGTTTTGCCGCTTTTCATGTGCTTTAAAGGTGATTCGTATCTACTTCCTGAAATCTCTTTCCTGCAATTCTGCCTTGCTTTCAAATCCTCTTCGTTGCCTTCCCTCAATATATCTGTGGATGAGAGTTATCATTTATAACTCTGCGGGTTTGTGAATTGCAGTTTCCCTGAGCTCCATTTTTCAACTGTCTTTTTTGGGAGCTGGCCGCAAAAGCGCGGGATTGCCTCAGGCCCTATTCTGCTTCTGGGCGGCAGGCTGAGCCTGTGGTTAATTCTTCTTCCTGTTGGGAAAATAGAGTGACCTGTGCCTGTCCCAACACCTAGATCTAGTCTCTCATTGGTTGCCCCTCTTCCCGTTCATCCTCAGGACAAATTGCAACCTGTAGGGAACAGGAGGTTAAAGGTGCTGATTCTCCAAGTAGGGAGATTGCTAGTAAAGTAGCTGGAATGGCGAAACCGAGCACAAGGAGATGAGAAATGAGGTGCGTTTTAGAAACCTTTCAAAATCACACGGTGTACCATCTTCTGGGTTTTTCATGCATGTTTTCGATGTAGGAAGATGCCCTTGAACTGGAGATTTGGGACCCATGGGATGGGTACCACGCAGTATTACTTTAAAGGGTCTGCGTTTGCTCACCCAACCTCACCCAACCTCTCAGCCCCAAGAGTGTCCACCCTTATATCTCATCCAGCTGTGGGTCTAGATATGGTCAATCCAGGTTGCATCACAGCCTCTGAACGAATTTTGTAAGAATTTCTCTCTCTTTCACTGTCTTTGTTTTACGGGTTTTTAAAAGTAATTTATTTTTATAATGGGGTTTAGCTGCTTTTCATGGCTGTGTTTATGCGGCTTTGCACCAACTTGACTCACTTCCAGACAGATATCAATACATAGGTTTTAATATTCTTACTAGTCACATATATTCTTGTGCAGTGAATAGGGGGTGTTGAGTTCAGTTCACTGAGCAAGGAGTAGATCTTGTCTATTACATATTGGGTGTATGGAACGATACCTCAGCGAATTTGAAACCCTTGTTTTATGCATCACCCCACCTCACCTTTCCCGTTAAGCAGCCATAGTGTGTTTTCTAAACGTGTGAATCTGTTCTCTTTTGTAATTCAGTTCAAGTGTAGCGGTTTTTACATTCCCTCTATAAGTGATAGCTTATGATAAGTGTCTTTTTCTGTGTGACTTATTTCACTTAGAATCGTCGTACCTAACTCCACTCATCTTGCTTCTACTAGCCTTATAACATTGATTTCATGTCTGAGTGATATTCCATTGTACATAAGGACCACAACTTCTTTATCCATTTTTCTCTTTCCTGGGATATTTAAGGTGTCATGAAGTGGAGGTTCTTGTCAACAGAGCAGCCCTAAACTTTCCGGTGCCTGTGTCTTGCTGATTTTTAGTTTTTCCAATTTATACGCCCATGAGTGGACGTGCCCTATGCTCCCTAAGCTGTTTTTTTTCCATGTTTCAGGACACAACGTACACTTCTCCAGAGTGGCTGTTGGCAATTTACATCCCGCCCATCAGTGTAGCAAGGCTGCCATTTCTCCATGGCCTGTCCTGCATTTCTCGTTTTGACACTTTTTGCAGCATGGCCCTTTTGACCGATGGGAAGCGAGACTTCTTTGTAGCGCTGATTTGCCTTTCCAGGTTGCTTGGTTGGCCAAAAAGGGCGTATGCGTTTTTTCCTGAATATATTCAGGAAAAAACGCATACGCCCTTTTTGGCCAAGGGCATCATTGTCGACGTTTTGCCGCTTTTCATGTGCTTTAAAGGCGATTCGTATCTACCTCCTGAAATCTGTTTCCTGCAATTCTGCCTTGCTTTCAAATCCTCTTCGTTGCCTTCCCTCAATATATCTGTGGATGAGAGTTATCATTTATAACTCTGCGGGTTTGTGAATTGCAGTTTACCTGAGCTCCATTTTTCAACTGTCTTTTTTGGGAGCTGGCCGCAAAAGCGCGGGATTGCCTCAGGCCCTATTCTGCTTCTGGGCGGCAGGCTGAGCCTGTGGTTAATTCTTCTTCCTTGTGGGAAAATAGAGTGACCTGTGCCTGTCCCAACAGCTAGATCTAGTCTCTCATTGGTTGCCCCTCTACCCGTTCATCCTCAGGACAAATTGCAACCTGTAGGGAACAGGAGGTTAAAGGTGCTGATTCTCCAAGTAGGGAGATTGCTAGTAAAGTAGCTGGAAAGGCGAACCCGAGCACAAGGAGATGAGAAATGAGGTGCGTTTTAGAAACCTTTCAAAATCACACGGTGTACCATCTTCTGGGTTTCTCATGCATGTTTTCGATGTAGGAAGATGCCCTTCAACCTGGAGATTTGGGACCCATGGGATGGGTACCATGCAGTTTTACTTTAAAGGGTCTGCGTTTGCTCACCCAACCTCACCCAACCTCTCAGCCCCAAGAGTGTCCACCCTTATGTCTCATCCAGCTGTGGGTCTAGATATGGCTAATCCAGGTTGCATCACAGCCTCTGAACGAATTTTGTAAGAATTTCTCTCTCTTTCACTGTCTTTGTTTTACGGGTTTTTAAAAGTAATTTATTTTTCTAATGGGGTTTAGCTGCTTTTCACGGCTGTGTTTATGCGGTTTACACCCTCTTGACTCACTTCCAGAGAGATATCATTACATAGGTTTTAAGATTCTTACTAGTCAGATATATTCTTGTGCGGTGAATAGGGGGTGTTGAGTCCAGTTCACTGAGCAAGGAGTAGGTCTTGTCTATTACATATTGGGTGTATGGAACGGTATCTGAGCTAATTTGAAACCTTTGTTTTATGCATCACCCCACCTCACCTTTCCCGTTAAGCAGCCATAGTGTGTTTTCTAAACGTGTGACTCTGTTCTCTTTTGTAAGTCAGTTCAAGTGTAGCGGTTTTTACATTCCCTCTATAAGTGATAGCTTATGATAAGTGTCTTTTTCTGTGTGACTTATTTCACTTAGAATCGTCGTTCCTTACTCCACTCATCTTGCTTCTACTAGCCTTATAACATTGATTTCATGTCTGAGTGATATTCCATTGTACATAAGGACCACAACTTCTTTATCCATTTTTCTCTTTCCTGGGATATTTAAGGTGTCATGAAGTGGAGGTTCTTGTCAACAGAGCAGCCCTAAACTTTCGGGTGCCTGTGTCTTGCTGATTTTTAGTTTTTCCAATTTATACGCCCATGAGTGGATGTGCCCTATGCTCCCTAAGCTGTATTTTTTCGATGTTTCAGGACGCAACGTACACTTCTCCAGAGTGGCTGTTGGCAATTTACATCCCGCCCATCAGTGTAGCAAGGCTGCCATTTCTCCATGGCCTGTCCTGCATTTCTGGTTTTGACACTTTTTGCAGCATGGCCCTTTTCACCTATGGGAAGCGAGACTTCTTTGTAGTGCTGATTTGCCTTTCCAGGTTGCTTGGTTGGCCAAAAAGGGCGTATGCGTTTTTTCCTGAATATATTCAGGAAAAAACGCATACGCCCTTTTTGGCCAAGGGCATCATTGTCGACGTTTCGCCGCTTTTCATGTGCTTTAAAGGCGATTCGTATCTACTTCCTGAAATCTCTTTCCTGCAATTCTGCCTTGCTTTCAAATCCTCTTCGTTGCCTTCCCTCAATATATCTGTGGATGAGAGTTATCATTTATAACTCTGCGGGTTTGTGAATTGCAGTTTCCCTGAGCTCCATTTTTCAACTGTCTTTTTTGGGAGCTGGCCGCAAAAGCGCGGGATTGCCTCAGGCCCTATTCTGCTTCTGGGCGGCAGGCTGAGCCTGTGGTTAATTCTTCTTCCTTGTGGGAAAATAGAGTGACCTGTGCCTGTCCCAACACCTAGATCTAGTCTCTCATTGGTTGCCCCTCTTCCCGTTCATCCTCAGGACAAATTGCAACCTGTAGGGAACAGGAGGTTAAAGGTGCTGATTCTCCAAGTAGGGAGATTGCTAGTAAAGTAGCTGGAATGGCGAAACTGAGCACAAGGAGATGAGAAATGAGGTGCGTTTTAGAAACCTTTCAAAATCACACGGTGTACCATCTTCTGGGTTTTTCATGCATGTTTTCGATGTAGGAAGATGCCCTTGAACTGGAGATTTGGGACCCATGGGATGGGTACCACGCAGTATTACTTTAAAGGGTCTGCGTTTGCTCACCCAACCTCACCCAACCTCTCAGCCCCAAGAGTGTCCACCCTTATATCTCATCAAGCTGTGGGTCTAGATATGGTCAATCCAGGTTGCATCACAGCCTCTGAACGAATTTTGTAAGAATTTCTCTCTCTTTCACTGTCTTTGTTTTACGGGTTTTTAAAAGTAATTTATTTTTATAATGGGGTTTAGCTGCTTTTCATGGCTGTGTTTATGCGGCTTTACACCCACTTGACTCACTTCCAGACAGATATCAATACATAGGTTTTAAGATTCTTACTAGTCACATATATTCTTGTGCAGTGAATAGGGGGTGTTGAGTTCAGTTCACTGAGCAAGGAGTAGGTCTTGTCTATTACATATTGGGTGTATGGAACGATACCTCAGCGAATTTGAAACCCTTGTTTTATGCATCACCCCACCTCACCATTCCCGTTAAGCAGCCATAGTGTGTTTTCTAAACGTGTGACTCTGTTCTGTTTTGTAATTCAGTTCAAGTGTAGCGGTTTTTACATTCCCTCTATAAGTGATAGCTTATGATAAGTGTCTTTTTCTGTGTGACTTATTTCACTTAGGATCGTCGTACCTAACTCCACTCATCTTGCTTCTACTAGCCTTATGACATTGATTTCATGTCTGAGTGATATTCCATTGTACATAAGGACCACAACTTCTTTATCCATTTTTCTCTTTCCTGGGATATTTAAGGTGTCATGAAGTGGAGGTTCTTGTCAACAGAGCAGCCCTAAACTTTCCGGTGCCTGTGTCTTGCTGATTTTTAGTTTTTCCAATTTATACGCCCATGAGTGGACGTGCCCTATGCTCCCTAAGCTGTTTTTTTTCCATGTTTCAGGACACAACGTACACTTCTCCAGAGTGGCTGTTGGCAATTTACATCCCGCCCATCAGTGTAGCAAGGCTGCCATTTCTCCATGGCCTGTCCTGCATTTCTGGTTTTGACACTTTTTGCAGCATGGCCCTTTTGACCGATGGGAGGCGAGACTTCTTTGTAGCGCTGATTTGCCTTTCCAGGTTGCTTGGTTGGCCAAAAAGGGCGTATGCGTTTTTTCCTGAATATATTCAGGAAAAAACGCATACGCCCTTTTTGGCCAAGGGCATCATTGTGGACGTTTTGCCGCTTTTCATGTGCTTTAAAGGCGATTCGTATCTACCTCCTGAAATCTGTTTCCTGCAATTCTGCCTTGCTTTCAAATCCTCTTCGTTGCCTTCCCTCAATATATCTGTGGATGAGAGTTATCATTTATAACTCTGCGGGTTTGTGAATTGCAGTTTCCCTGAGCTCCATTTTTCAACTGTCTTTTTTGGGAGCTGGCCGCAAAAGCGCGGGATTGCCTCAGGCCCTATTCTGCTTCTGGGCGGCAGGCTGAGCCTGTGGTTAATTCTTCTTCCTTGTGGGAAAATAGAGTGACCTGTGCCTGTCCCAACACCTAGATCTAGTCTCTCATTGGTTGCCCCTCTACCCGTTCATCCTCAGGACAAATTGCAACCTGTAGGGAACAGGAGGTTAAAGGTGCTGATTCTCCAAGTAGGGAGATTGCTAGTAAAGTAGCTGGAAAGGCGAACCCGAGCACAAGGAGATGAGAAATGAGGTGCGTTTTAGAAACCTTTGAAAATCACACGGTGTACCATCTTCTGGGTTTCTCATGCATGTTTTCGATGTAGGAAGATGTCCTTCAACCTGGAGATTTGGGACCCTTGGGATGGGTACCATGCAGTTTTACTTTAAAGGGTCTGCGTTTGCTCACCCAACCTCACCCAACCTCTCAGCCCCAAGAGTGTCCACCCTTATGTCTCATCCAGCTGTGGGTCTAGATATGGCCAATCCAGGTTGCATCACAGCCTCTGAACGAATTTTGTAAGAATTTCTCTCTCTTTCACTGTCTTTGTTTTACGGGTTTTTAAAAGTAATTTATTTTTATAATGGGGTTTAGCTGCTTTTCACGGCTGTGTTTATGCGGTTTACACCCTCTTGACTCACTTCTAGAGAGATATCATTACATAGGTTTTAAGATTCTTACTAGTCAGATATATTCTTGTGCAGTGAATAGTGGGTGTTGAGTCCAGTTCACTGAGCAAGGAGTAGGTCTTGTCTATTACATATTGGGTGTATGGAACGGTATCTGAGCTAATTTGAAACCTTTGTTTTATGCATCACCCCACCTCACCTTTCCCGTTAAGCAGCCATAGTGTGTTTTCTAAACGTGTGACTCTGTTCTCTTTTGTAAGTCAGTTCAAGTGTAGCGGTTTTTACATTCCCTCTATAAGTGATAGCTTATGATAAGTGTCTTTTTCTGTGTGACTTATTTCACTTAGAATCGTCGTTCCTAACTCCACTCATCTTGCTTCTACTAGCCTTATAACATTGATTTCATGTCTGAGTGATATTCCATTGTACATAAGGACCACAACTTCTTTATCCATTTTTCTTTTTCCTGGGATATTTAAGGTGTCATGAAGTGGAGGTTCTTGTCAACAGAGCAGCCCTAAACTTTCGGGTCCTGTGTCTTGCTGATTTTTAGTTTTTCCAATTTATACGCCCATGAGGGTACGTGCCCTATGCTCCCTAAGCTGTTTTTTTTCGATTTTTCAGGACACAACGTATACTTCTCCAGAGTGGCTGTTGGCAATTTACATCCCGCCCATCAGTGTAGCAAGGCTGCCATTTCTCCATGGCCTGTCCTGCATTTCTCGTTTTGACAATTTATGCAGCATGGCCCTTTTCACCGATGGGAAGCGAGACTTCTTTGTAGCGCTGATTTGCCTTTCCAGGTTGCTTGGTTGGCCAAAAAGGGCGTATGCGTTTTTTCCTGAATATATTCAGGAAAAAACGCATACGCCCTTTTTGGCCAAGGGCATCATTGTCGACGTTTTGCCGCTTTTCATGTGCTTTAAAGGCGATTCGTATCTACCTCCTGAAATCTGTTTCCTGCAATTCTGCCTTGCTTTCAAATCCTCTTCGTTGCCTTCCCTCAATATATCTGTGGATGAGAGTTATCATTTATGACTCTGCGGGTTTGTGAATTGCAGTTTCCCTGAGCTCCATTTTTCAACTGTCTTTTGTGGGAGCTGGCCGCAAAAGCGCGGGATTGCCTCAGGCCCTATTCTGCTTCTGGGCGGCAGGCTGAGCCTGTGGTTAATTCTTCTTCCTGATGGGAAAATAGAGTGACCTCTGCCTGTCCCAACACCTAGATCTAGTCTCTCATTGGTTGCCCCTCTTCCCGTTCATCCTCAGGACAAATTGCAACCTGTAGGGAACAGGAGGTTAAAGGTGCTGATTCTCCAAGTAGGGAAATTGCTAGTAAAGTAGCTGGAATGACGAAACCGAGCACAAGGAGATGAGAAATCAGGTGCGTTTTAGAAACCTTTCAAAATCACACGGTGTACCATCTTCTGGGTTTCTCATGCATGTTTTCGATGTAGGAAGATGCCCTTGAACCTGGAGATTTGGGACCCATGGGATGGGTACCACGCAGTATTACTTTAAAGGGTCTGCGTTTGCTCACCCAACCACACCCAACCTCTCAGCCCCAAGAGTGTCCACCCTTATGTCTCATCCAGCTGTGGGTCTTGATATGGTCAATCCAGGTTGCATCACAGCCTCTGAACGAATTTTGTAAGAATTTCTCTCTCTTTCACTGTCTTTGTTTTACGGGTTTTTAAAAGTAATTTATTTTTATAATGGGGTTTATCTGCTTTTCATGGCTGTGTTTATGCGGCTTTACACCCACTTGACTCACTTCCAGAGAGATATCAATACATAGGTTTTAAGATTCTTACTAGTCACATATATTCTTGTGTGGTGAATAGGTGGTGTTGAGTCCAGTTCACTGAGCAAGGAGTAGGTCTTGTCTATTACATATTGGGTGTATGGAACGGTATCTGAGCGAATTTGAAACCCTTGTTTTATGCATCACCCCACCTCACCATTCCCGTTAAGCAGCCATAGTGTGTTTTCTAAACGTGTGACTCTGTTCTGTTTTGTAATTCAGTTCAAGTGTAGCGGTTTTTACATTCCCTCTATAAGTGATAGCTTATGATAAGTGTCTTTTTCTGTGTGACTTATTTCACTTAGAATCGTCGTACCTAACTCCACTCATCTTGCTTCTACTAGCCTTATGAGACATTGATTTCATGTCTGAGTGATATTCCATTGTACATAAGGACCACAACTTCTTTATCCATTTTTCTCTTTCCTGGGATATTTAAGGTGTCATGAAGTGGAGGTTCTTGTCAACAGAGCAGCCCTAAACTTTCCGGTGCCTGTGTCTTGCTGATTTTTAGTTTTTCCAATTTATACGCCCATGAGTGGACGTGCCCTATGCTCCCTAAGCTGTTTTTTTTCGATGTTTCAGGACACAACGTACACTTCTCCAGAGTGGCTGTTGGCAATTTACATCCCGCCTATCAGTGTAGCAAGGCTGCCATTTCTCCATGGCCTGTCCTGCATTTCTGGTTTTGACACTTTTTGCAGCATGGCCCTTTTCACCGATGGGAAGTGAGACTTCTTTGTAGCGCTGATTTGCCTTTCCAGGTTGCTTGGTTGGCCAAAAAGGGCGTATGCTTTTTTTCCTGAATATATTCAGGAAAAAACGCATACGCCCTTTTTGGCCAAGGGCATCATTGTCGACGTTTTGCCGCTTTTCATGTGCTTTAAAGGCGATTCGTATCTACCTCCTGAAATCTGTTTCCTGCAATTCTGCCTTGCTTTCAAATCCTCTTCGTTGCCTTCCCTCAATATATCTGTGGATGAGAGTTATCATTTATAACTCTGCGGGTTTGTGAATTGCAGTTTCCCTGAGCTCCATTTTTCAACTGTCTTTTTTGGGAGCTGGCCGCAAAAGCGCGGGATTGCCTCAGGCCCTATTCTGCTTCTGGGCGGCAGGCTGAGCCTGTGGTTAATTCTTCTTCCTGTTGGGAAAATAGAGTGACCTGTGCCTGTCCCAACACCTAGATCTAGTCTCTCATTGGTTGCCCCCTTCCCTTTCATCCTCAGGACAAATTGCAACCTGTACGGAACAGGAGGTTAAAGGTGCTGATTAGCCAAGTAGGGAGATTACTAGTAAAGTAGCTGGAATGGCGAAACCGAGCACAAGGAGATGAGAAATGAGGTGCGTTTTAGAAACCTTTCAAAATCATATGGTGTACCATCTTCTGGTTTTCTCATGCATGTTTTCGATGTAGGAAGATGACCTTGAACCTGGAGATTTGGGACCCATGGGATGGGTACCACGCAGTATTACTTTAAAGGGTCTGCGTTTGCTCACCCAACCTCACCCAACCTCTCAGCCCCAAGAGTGTCCACCCTTATGTCTCATCCAGCTGTGGGTCTTGATATGGTCAATCCAGGTTGCATCACAGCCTCTGAACGAATTTTGTAAGAATTTCTCTCTCTTTCACTGTCTTTGTTTTATGGGTTTTTAAAAGTAATTTATTTTTATAATGGGGTTTAGCTGCTTTTCATGGCTGTGTTTATGCGGCTTTACACCCACTTGACTCACTTCCAGAGAGATATCAATACATAGGTTTTAAGATTCTTACTAGTCAGATATATTCTTGTGCGGTGAATAGGGGGTGTTGAGTTCAGTTCACTGAGCAAGGAGTAGTTCTTGTGTATTACATATTGGGTGTATGGAACGATACCTCAGCGAATTTGAAACCCTTGTTTTATGCATCACCCCACCTCACCTTTCCCGTTAGGCAGCCATAGTGTGTTTTCTAAACGTGTGACTCTGTTCTCTTTTGTAATTCAGTTCAAGTGTAGCGGTTTTTACATTCCCTCTATAAGTGATAGCTTATGATAAGTGTCTTTTTCTGTGTGACTTATTTCACTTAGAATCGTCGTTCCTAACTCCACTCATCTTGCTTCTACTAGCCTTATAACATTGATTTCATGTCTGAGTGATATTCCATTGTACATAAGGACCACAACTTCTTTATCCATTTTTCTTTTTCCTGGGATATTTAAGGTGTCATGAAGTGGAGGTTCTTGTCAACAGAGCAGCCCTAAACTTTCGGGTCCTGTGTCTTGCTGATTTTTAGTTTTTCCAATTTATACGCCCATGAGGGTACGTGCCCTATGCTCCCTAAGCTGTTTTTTTTCGATTTTTCAGGACACAACGTATACTTCTCCAGAGTGGCTGTTGGCAATTTACATCCCGCCCATCAGTGTAGCAAGGCTGCCATTTCTCCATGGCCTGTCCTGCATTTCTCGTTTTGACAATTTATGCAGCATGGCCCTTTTCACCGATGGGAAGCGAGACTTCTTTGTAGCGCTGATTTGCCTTTCCAGGTTGCTTGGTTGGCCAAAAAGGGCGTATGCGTTTTTTCCTGAATATATTCAGGAAAAAACGCATACGCCCTTTTTGGCCAAGGGCATCATTGTCGACGTTTTGCCGCTTTTCATGTGCTTTAAAGGCGATTCGTATCTACCTCCTGAAATCTGTTTCCTGCAATTCTGCCTTGCTTTCAAATCCTCTTCGTTGCCTTCCCTCAATATATCTGTGGATGAGAGTTATCATTTATGACTCTGCGGGTTTGTGAATTGCAGTTTCCCTGAGCTCCATTTTTCAACTGTCTTTTGTGGGAGCTGGCCGCAAAAGCGCGGGATTGCCTCAGGCCCTATTCTGCTTCTGGGCGGCAGGCTGAGCCTGTGGTTAATTCTTCTTCCTGATGGGAAAATAGAGTGACCTCTGCCTGTCCCAACACCTAGATCTAGTCTCTCATTGGTTGCCCCCTTCCCTTTCATCCTCAGGACAAATTGCAACCTGTACGGAACAGGAGGTTAAAGGTGCTGATTAGCCAAGTAGGGAGATTACTAGTAAAGAAGCTGGAATGGCGAACCCGAGCACAAGGAGATGAGAAATGAGGTGCATTTTAGAAACCTTTTCCGATCACACGGTGTACCGTCTTCTGGGTTTCTCATGCAAGTTTTCGATGTAGGAAGATGCCCTTGAACCTGGAGATTTGGGACCCATGGGATGGGTACCACGCAGTATTACTTTAAAGGGTCTGCGTTTGCTCACCCAACCTCACCCAACCTCTCAGCCCCAAGAGTGTCCACCCTTATGTCTCATCCAGCTGTGGGTCTAGATATGGTCAATCCAGTTTGCATCACAGCCCCTGAACGAATTTTGTAAGAATTTCTCTCTCTTTCACTGTCTTTGTTTTACGGGTTTTTAAAAGTAATTTATTTTTATAATGGGGTTTAGCTGCTTTTCACAGCTCTGTTTATGCAGCTTTACACCCACTTGACTTACTTCCAGAGAGATATCAATACATAGGTTTTAAGATTCTTAGTAGTCAGATATATTCTTGTGCGGGGAATAGGGGGTGTTGAGTCCAGTTCACTGAGCAAGGAGTAGGTCTTGTGTATTACATATTGGGTGTATGGAACGGTATCTGAGCGAATTTGAAACCCTTGTTTTACGCATCACCCCACCTCAACTTTCCCTTTAAGCAGCCATAGTGTGTTTTCTAAACGTGTGACTCTGTTCTCTTTTGTAATTCAGTTCAAGTGTAGCGGTTTTTACATTCCGTCTATAAGTGATAGCTTATGATAAGTGTCTTTTTCTGTGTGACTTATTTCACTTAGAATCGTCATACCTAAATCCACTCATCTTGCTTCCACTAGCCTTATGACATTGATTTCATGTCTGAGTGATATTCCATTGTACTTAAGGACAACAACTATTTTATCCATTTTTCTCTTTCCTGGGATATTTAAGGTGTCATGAAGTGGAGGTTCTTGTCAACAGAGCAGCCCTAAACTTTCCGGTGCCTGTGTCTTGCTGATTTTTAGTTTTCCCAATTTATACGCCTATGAGTGGACGTGCCCTATGCTCCCTAAGCTGTTTTTTTTCGATGTTTCAGGACACAACGTACACTTCTCCAGAGTGGCTGTTGGCAATTTACATCCCGCCCATCAGTGTAGCAAGGCTGCCATTTCTCTATGGCCTGTCCTGCATTTCTGGTTTTGACACTTTTTGCAGCATGGCCCTTTTGACCGATGGGAAGCGAGACTTCTATGTAGCGCTGATTTGCCTTTCCAGGTTGCTTGGTTGGCCAAAAAGTGCGTATGCGTTTTTTCCTGAATATATTCAGGAAAAAACGCATACGCCCTTTTTGGCCAAGGGCATCATTGTCGACGTTTTGCCGCTTTTCATGTGCTTTAAAGGCGATTCGTATCTACCTCCTGAAATCTGTTTCCTGCAATTCTCCCTTGCTTTCAAATCCTCTTCGTTCCCTTCCCTCAATATATCTGTGGATGAGAGTTATCATTTATAACTCTGCGGGTTTGTGAATTGCATTTTCCCTGAGCTCCATTTTTCAACTCGCTTTTTTGGGAGCTGGCCGCAAAAGCGCGTGATTGCCTCAGGCCCTATTCTGCTTCTGGGCGGCAGGCTGAGCCTGTGGTTAATTCTTCTTCCTGGTGGGAAAATAGAGTGACCTCTGCCTGTCCCAACACCTAGATCTAGTCTCTCATTGGTTGCCCCTCTTCCCGTTCATCCTCAGGACAAATTGCAACCTGTAGGGAACAGGAGGTTAAAGGTGCTGATTCTCCAAGTAGGGAGATTGCTAGTAAAGTAGCTGGAAAGGCGAACCCGAGCACAAGGAGATGAGAAATGAGGTGCGTTTTAGAAACCTTTCAAAATCACACGGTGTACCATCTTCTGGGTTTCTCATGCATGTTTTCGATGTAGGAAGATGCCCTTGAACCTGGAGATTTGGGACCCATGGGATGGGTACCACGCAGTATTACTTTAAAGGGTCTGCGTTTGCTCACCCAACCTCACCCAACCTCTCAGCCCCAAGAGTGTCCACCCTTATGTCTCATCCAGCTGTGGGTCTAGATATGGTCAATCCAGGTTGCATCACAGCCTCTGAACGAATTTTGTAAGAATTTCTCTCTCTTTCACTGTCTTTGTTTTATGGGTTTTTGAAAGTAATTTATTTTTATAATGGGGTTTAGCTGCTTTTCACGGCTGTGTTTATGCGGCTTTACACACACTTGACTCACTTCCAGACAGACATCAATACATAGGTTTTAAGATTCTTACTAGTCACATATATTCTTGTGCGGTGAATAGGGGGTGTTGAGTCCAGTTCACTGAGCAAGGAGTAGGTCTTGTCTATTACATATTGGGTGTATGGGTCGGTATCTGAGCGAATTTGAAACCCTTGTTTTATGCATCACCCCACCTCACCTTTCCCGTTAAGCAGCCATAGTGTGTTTTCTAAACGTGTGACTCTGTTCTCTTTTGTAATTCAGTTAAAGTGTAGCGGTTTTTACATTCCCTCTATAAGTGATAGCTTATGATAAGTGTCTTTTTCTGTGTGACTTATTTCACTTAGAATCGTCGTACCTAACTCCACTCATCTTGCTTCTACTAGCCTTATGACATTGATTTCATGTCTGAGTGATATTCCATTGTACATAAGGACCACAACTTCTTTATCCATTTTTCTCTTTCCTGGGATATTTAAGGTGTCATGAAGTGGAGGTTCTTGTCAACAGAGCAGCCCTAAACTTTTGGGTGCCTGTGTCTTGCTGATTTTAGTTTTCCCAATTTATACTCCCATGAGTGGACGTGCCCTATGCTCCCTAAGCTGTGTTTTTTCGATGTTTGAGGACACAACATACACTTCTCCAGAGTGGCTGTTGGCAATTTACATCCCGCCCATCAGTGTAGCAAGGCTGCCATTTCTCCATGGCCTGTCCTGCATTTCTGGTTTTGACACTTTTTGCAGCATGGCCCTTTTCACGGATGGGAAGCGAGACTTCTTTGTAACGCTGATTTGCCTTTACAGGTTGCTTGGTTGGCCAAAAAGGGCGTATCCGTTTTTTCCTGAATATATTCAGGAAAAAACGCATACGCCCTTTTTGGCCAAGGGCATCATTGTCGACGTTTTGCCACTTTTCATGTGCTTTAAAGGCGATTCGTATCTACCTCCTGAAATCTGTTTCCTGCAATTCTGCCTTGCTTTCAAATCCTCTTCGTTGCCTTCCCTCAATATATTTGTGGACGAGAGTTATCATTTATAACTCAGCAGGTTTGTGAATTGCAGTGCCCCTGAGCTCCATTTTTCAACTGTCTTTTTTGGGAGCTGGCCTCAAAATCACGGGATTGCCTCAGGCCCTATTCTTGTTCCGGGCGGCAGGCTGAGCCTGTGGTTAATTCTTCTTCCTGATGGGAAAATAGTGACCTGTGCCTGTCCCAACACCTAGATCTAGTCTCTCATTGGTTGCCCCTCTTCCCGTTCATCCTCAGGACAAATTGCAGCCTGTAGGGAACAGGAGGTTAAAGGTGCTGATTCTCCAAGTAGGGAGATTGCTAGTAAAGTAGCTGGAAAGGCGAACCCGAGCACAAGGAGATGAGAAATGAGGTGCGTTTTAGAAACCTTTCAAAATCACACGGTGTAACATCTTCTTGGTTTCTCATGCATGTTTTCGATGTAGGAAGATGCCCTTGAACCTGGAGATTTGGGACCCATGGGAAGGGTACCACGCAGTATTAATTTAAAGGGTCTGCGTTTGCTCACCCAACCTATCAGCCCCAAGAGTGTCCACCCTTATGTCTCATCCAGCTGTGGGTCTAGATATGGTCAAACCAGGTTGCATCACAGCCTCTGAACGAATTTTGTAAGAATTTCTCTCTCTTTCACTGTTTTTGTTTTACGGGTTTTTAAAAGTAATTTATTTTTATAATGGGGTATAGCTGCTTTTCACGGCTATGTTTATGCGGTTGACACCCTCTTGACTCACTTCCAGAGAGATATCAATACATAGGTTTTAAGATTCTTACTAGTCAGATATATTCTTGTGCGGTGAATAGGGGGTGTTGAGTTCAGTTCACTGAGCAAGGAGTAGGTCTTGTCTATTACATATTGGGTGTATGGAACGGTATCTGAGCTAATTTGAAACCCTTGTTTTATGCATCACCCCACGTCACCTTTCCCGTTAAGCAGCCATAGTGTGTTTTCTAAACGTGTGACTCTGTTCTGTTTTGTAATTCAGTTCAAGTGTAGCGGTGTTTACATTCCCTCTATAAGTGATAGCTTATGATAAGTGTCTTTTTCTGTGTGACTTATTTCACTTAGAATCGTCGTTCCTAACTCCACTCATCTTGCTTCTACTAGCCTTATAACATTGATTTCATGTCTGAGTGATATTCCATTGTACATAAGGACCACAACTTCTTTATCCATTTTTCTCTTTCCTGGGATATTTAAGGTGTCATGAAGTGGAGGTTCTTGTCAACAGAGCCGCCCTAAACTTTCCGGTGCCTGTGTCTTGCTGATTTTTAGTTTTTCCAATTTATACGCCCATGAGTGGACGTGCCCTATGCTCCCTAAGCTGTTTTTTTTCCATGTTTCAGGACACAACGTACACTTCTCCAGAGTGGCTGTTGGCAATTTACATCCCGCCCATCAGTGTAGCAAGGCTGCCATTTCTCCATGGCCTGTCCTGCATTTCTGGTTTTGACACTTTTTGCAGCATGGCCCTTTTGACCGATGGGAAGCGAGACTTCTTTGTAGCGCTGATTTGCCTTTCCAGGTTGCTTGGTTGGCCAAAAAGGGCGTATGCGTTTTTTCCTGAATATATTCAGGAAAAAACGCATACGCCCTTTTTGGCCAAGGGCATCATTGTCGACGTTTTGCCGCTTTTCATGTGCTTTAAAGGCGATTCTTATCTACCTCCTGAAATCTGTTTCCTGCAATTCTGCCTTGCTTACAAATCCTCTTCGTTGCCTTCCCTCAATATATCTGTGGATGAGAGTTATCATTTATAACTCTGCGGGTTTGTGAATTGCAGTTTCCCTGAGCTCCATTTTTCAACTGTCTTTTTTGGGAGTTGGCCGCAAAAGCGCGGGATTGCCTCAGGCCCTATTCTGCTTCTGGGCGGCAGGCTGAGCCTGTGGTTAATTCTTCTTCCTGTTGGGAAAATAGAGTGACCTGTGCCTGTCCCAACACCTAGATCTAGTCTCTCATTGGTTGCCCCTCTACCCGTTCATCCTCAGGACAAATTGCAACCTGTAGGGAACAGGAGGTTAAACGTGGTGATTCTCCAAGTAGGGAGATTGCTAGTAAAGTAGCTGGAAAGGCGAACCCGAGCACAAGGAGATGAGAAATGAGGTGCGTTTTAGAAACGTTTCAAAATCACACGGTGTACCATCTTCTGGGTTTCTCATGCATGTTTTCGATGTAGGAAGATGCCCTTCAACCTGGAGATTTGGGACCCATGGGATGGGTACCATGCAGTTTTACTTTAAAGGGTCTGCGTTTGCTCACCCAACCTCACCCAGCCTCTCAGCCCCAAGAGTGTCCACCCTTATGTCTCATCCAGCTGTGGGTCTAGATATGGTCAATCCAGGTTGCATCACAGCCTCTGAACGAATTTTGTAAAAATTTCTCTCTCTTTCACTGTCTTTGTTTTACGGGTTTTTAAAAGTAATTTATTTTTATAGTGGGGTTTAGCTGCTTTTCACGGCTGTGTTTATGCGGTTTACACCTTCTTGACTCACTTCCAGAGAGATATCATTACATAGGTTTTAAGATTCTTACTAGTCAGATATATTCTTGTGCAGTGAATAGGGGGTGTTGAGTTCAGTTCACTGAGCAAGGAGTAGGTCTTGTCTATTACATATTGGGTGTATGGAACGGTATCTGAGCTAATTTGAAACCCTTGTTTTATGCATCACCCCACCTCACCTTTCCCGTTAAGCAGCCATAGTGTGTTTTCTAAACGTGTGACTCTGTTCTCTTTTGTAATTCATTTCAAGTGTAGAGGTTTTTACATTCCCTCTATAAGTGATAGCTTATGATAAGTGTCTTTTTCTGTGTGACTTATTTCACTTAGAATCGTCGTTCCTAACTCCACTCATCTTGCTTCTACTAGCCTTATAACATTGATTTCATGTCTGAGTGATATTCCATTGTACATAAGGACCACAACTTCTTTATCCATTTTTCTCTTTCCTGGGATATTTAAGGTGTCATGAAGTGGAGGTTCTTGTCAACAGAGCAGCCCTAAACTTTGGGGTGCCTGTGTCTTGCTGATTTTTACTTTTTTCCAATTTATACGCCCATGAGTGGACGTGCCCTATGCTCCCTAAGCTGTTTTTTTTCCATGTTTCAGGACACAACGTACACTTCTCCAGAGTGGCTGTTGGCAATTTACATCCCGCCCATCAGTGTAGCAAGGCTGCCATTTCTCCATGGCCTGTCCTGCATTTCCGGTTTTAACACTTTTTGCAGCATGGCCCTTTTCACCGATGGGAAGCGAGACTTCTTTGTAGCGCTGATTTGCCTTTCCAGGTTGCTTGGTTGGCCAAAAAGGGCGTATGCGTTTTTTCCTGAATATATTCAGGAAAAAACGCATACGCCCTTTTTGGCCAAGGGCATCATTGTGGACGTTTTGCCGCTTTTCATGTGCTTTAAAGGCGATTCGTATCTACCTCCTGAAATCTGTTTCCTGCAATTCTGCCTTGCTTTCAAATCCTCTTCGTTGCCTTCCCTCAATATATCTGTGGATGAGAGTTATCATTTATAACTCTGCGGGTTTGTGAATTGCAGTTTCCCTGAGCTCCATTTTTCAACTGTCTTTTTTGGGAGCTGGCCGCAAAAGCGCGGGATTGCCTCAGGCCCTATTCTGCTTCTGGGCGGCAGGCTGAGCCTGTGGTTAATTCTTCTTCCTGTTGGGAAAATAGAGTGACCTGTGCCTGTCCCAACACCTAGATCTAGTCTCTCATTGGTTGCCCCTCTTCCCGTTCATCCTCAGGACAAATTGCAACCTGTAGGGAACAGGAGGTTAAAGGTGCTGATTCTCCAAGTAGGGAGATTGCTAGTAAAGTAGCTGGAATGGCGAAACCGAGCACAAGGAGATGAGAAATGAGGTGCGTTTTAGAACCCTTTGAAAATCACACGGTGTACCATCTTCTGGGTTTCTCATGCATGTTTTCGATGTAGGAAGATGCCCTTGAACCTGGAGATTTGGGACCCATGGGATGGGTACCATGCAGTATTACTTTAAAGGGTCTGCGTTTGCTCACCCAACCTCTCAGACCCAAGAGTGTCCACCCTTATGTCTCATCCAGCTGTGGGTCTAGATATGGCCAATCCAGGTTGCATCACAGCCTCTGAACGAATTTTGTAAGAATTTCTCTCTCTTTCACTGTCTTTGTTTTACGGGTTTTTAAAAGTAATTTATTTTTATAATGGGGTTTAGCTGCTTTTCACGGCTGTGTTTATGCAGTTTACACCCTCTTGACTCACTTCCAGAGAGATATCATTACATAGGTTTTAAGATTCTTACTAGTCAGATATATTCTTTTGCGGTGAATAGGGGGTGTTGCGTTCAGTTCACTGAGCAAGGAGTAGGTCTTGTCTATTACATATTGGGTGTATGGAACGGTATCTGAGCTAATTTGAAACCTTTGTTTTATGCATCACCCCACCTCACCTTTCCCGTTAAGCAGCCATAGTGTGTTTTCTAAACGTGTGACTCTGTTCTCTTTTGTAAGTCAGTTCAAGTGTAGCGGTTTTTACATTCCCTCTATAAGTGATAGCTTATGATAAGTGTCTTTTTCTGTGTGACTTATTTCACTTAGAATCGTCGTTCCTAACTCCACTCATCTTGCTTCTACTAGCCTTATAACATTGATTTCATGTCTGAGTGATATTCCATTGTACATAAGGACCACAACTTCTTTATCCATTTTTCTCTTTCCTGGGATATTTAAGGTGTCATGAAGTGGAGGTTCTTGTCAACAGAGCAGCCCTAAACTTTCGGGTGCCTGTGTCTTGCTGATTTTTAGTTTTTCCAATTTATACGCCCATGAGTGGACGTGCCCTATGCTCCCTAAGCTGTATTTTTTCGATGTTTCAGGACGCAACGTACACTTCTCCAGAGTGGCTGTTGGCAATTTACATCCCGCCCATCAGTGTAGCAAGGCTGCCATTTCTCCATGGCCTGTCCTGCATTTCTGGTTTTGACACTTTTTGCAGCATGGCCCTTTTCACCTATGGGAAGCGAGACTTCTTTGTAGTGCTGATTTGCCTTTCCAGGTTGCTTGGTTGGCCAAAAAGGGCGTATGCGTTTTTTCCTGAATATATTCAGGAAAAAACGCATACGCCCTTTTTGGCCAAGGGCATCATTGTCGACGTTTTGCCGCTTTTCATGTGCTTTAAAGGCGATTCGTATCTACCTCCTGAAATCTGTTTCCTGCAATTCTCCCTTGCTTTCAAATCCTCTTCGTTCCCTTCCCTCAATATATCTGTGGATGAGAGTTATCATTTATAACTCTGCGGGTTTGTGAATTGCAGTTTCCCTGAGCTCCATTTTTCAACTCGCTTTTTTGGGAGCTGGCCGCAAAAGCGCGTGATTGCCTCAGGCCCTATTCTGCTTCTGGGCGGCAGGCTGAGCCTGTGGTTAATTCTTCTTCCTGGTGGGAAAATAGAGTGACCTCTGCCTGTCCCAACACCTAGATCTAGTCTCTCATTGGTTGCCCCTCTTCCCGTTCATCCTCAGGACAAATTGCAACCTGTAGGGAACAGGAGGTTAAAGGTGCTGATTCTCCAAGTAGGGAGATTGCTAGTAAAGTAGCTGGAAAGGCGAACCCGAGCACAAGGAGATGAGAAATGAGGTGCGTTTTAGAAACCTTTCAAAATCACACGGTGTACCATCTTCTGGGTTTCTCATGCATGTTTTCGATGTAGGAAGATGCCCTTGAACCTGGAGATTTGGGACCCATGGGATGGGTACCACGCAGTATTACTTTAAAGGGTCTGCGTTTGCTCACCCAACCTCACCCAACCTCTCAGCCCCAAGAGTGTCCACCCTTATGTCTCATCCAGCTGTGGGTCTAGATATGGTCAATCCAGGTTGCATCACAGCCTCTGAACGAATTTTGTAAGAATTTCTCTCTCTTTCACTGTCTTTGTTTTATGGGTTTTTGAAAGTAATTTATTTTTATAATGGGGTTTAGCTGCTTTTCACGGCTGTGTTTATGCGGCTTTACACACACTTGACTCACTTCCAGACAGACATCAATACATAGGTTTTAAGATTCTTACTAGTCACATATATTCTTGTGCGGTGAATAGGGGGTGTTGAGTCCAGTTCACTGAGCAAGGAGTAGGTCTTGTCTATTACATATTGGGTGTATGGGTCGGTATCTGAGCGAATTTAAAACCCTTGTTTTATGCATCACCCCACCTCACCTTTCCCGTTAAGCAGCCATAGTGTGTTTTCTAAACGTGTGACTCTGTTCTCTTTTGTAATTCAGTTAAAGTGTAGCGGTTTTTACATTCCCTCTATAAGTGATAGCTTATGATAAGTGTCTTTTTCTGTGTGACTTATTTCACTTAGAATCGTCGTACCTAACTCCACTCATCTTGCTTCTACTAGCCTTATGACATTGATTTCATGTCTGAGTGATATTCCATTGTACATAAGGACCACAACTTCTTTATCCATTTTTCTCTTTCCTGGGATATTTAAGGTGTCATGAAGTGGAGGTTCTTGTCAACAGAGCAGCCCTAAACTTTTGGGTGCCTGTGTCTTGCTGATTTTAGTTTTCCCAATTTATACTCCCATGAGTGGACGTGCCCTATGCTCCCTAAGCTGTGTTTTTTCGATGTTTGAGGACACAACATACACTTCTCCAGAGTGGCTGTTGGCAATTTACATCCCGCCCATCAGTGTAGCAAGGCTGCCATTTCTCCATGGCCTGTCCTGCATTTCTGGTTTTGACACTTTTTGCAGCATGGCCCTTTTCACGGATGGGAAGCGAGACTTCTTTGTAACGCTGATTTGCCTTTACAGGTTGCTTGGTTGGCCAAAAAGGGCGTATCCGTTTTTTCCTGAATATATTCAGGAAAAAACGCATACGCCCTTTTTGGCCAAGGGCATCATTGTCGACGTTTTGCCACTTTTCATGTGCTTTAAAGGCGATTCGTATCTACCTCCTGAAATCTGTTTCCTGCAATTCTGCCTTGCTTTCAAATCCTCTTCGTTGCCTTCCCTCAATATATTTGTGGACGAGAGTTATCATTTATAACTCAGCAGGTTTGTGAATTGCAGTGCCCCTGAGCTCCATTTTTCAACTGTCTTTTTTGGGAGCTGGCCTCAAAATCACGGGATTGCCTCAGGCCCTATTCTTGTTCCGGGCGGCAGGCTGAGCCTGTGGTTAATTCTTCTTCCTGATGGGAAAATAGTGACCTGTGCCTGTCCCAACACCTAGATCTAGTCTCTCATTGGTTGCCCCTCTTCCCGTTCATCCTCAGGACAAATTGCAGCCTGTAGGGAACAGGAGGTTAAAGGTGCTGATTCTCCAAGTAGGGAGATTGCTAGTAAAGTAGCTGGAAAGGCGAACCCGAGCACAAGGAGATGAGAAATGAGGTGCGTTTTAGAAACCTTTCAAAATCACACGGTGTACCATCTTCTTGGTTTCTCATGCATGTTTTCGATGTAGGAAGATGCCCTTGAACCTGGAGATTTGGGACCCATGGGAAGGGTACCACGCAGTATTAATTTAAAGGGTCTGCGTTTGCTCACCCAACCTATCAGCCCCAAGAGTGTCCACCCTTATGTCTCATCCAGCTGTGGGTCTAGATATGGTCAAACCAGGTTGCATCACAGCCTCTGAACGAATTTTGTAAGAATTTCTCTCTCTTTCACTGTTTTTGTTTTACGGGTTTTTAAAAGTAATTTATTTTTATAATGGGGTATAGCTGCTTTTCACGGCTATGTTTATGCGGTTGACACCCTCTTGACTCACTTCCAGAGAGATATCAATACATAGGTTTTAAGATTCTTACTAGTCAGATATATTCTTGTGCGGTGAATAGGGGGTGTTGAGTTCAGTTCACTGAGCAAGGAGTAGGTCTTGTCTATTACATATTGGGTGTATGGAACGGTATCTGAGCTAATTTGAAACCCTTGTTTTATGCATCACCCCACGTCACCTTTCCCGTTAAGCAGCCATAGTGTGTTTTCTAAACGTGTGACTCTGTTCTGTTTTGTAATTCAGTTCAAGTGTAGCGGTGTTTACATTCCCTCTATAAGTGATAGCTTATGATAAGTGTCTTTTTCTGTGTGACTTATTTCACTTAGAATCGTCGTTCCTAACTCCACTCATCTTGCTTCTACTAGCCTTATAACATTGATTTCATGTCTGAGTGATATTCCATTGTACATAAGGACCACAACTTCTTTATCCATTTTTCTCTTTCCTGGGATATTTAAGGTGTCATGAAGTGGAGGTTCTTGTCAACAGAGCAGCCCTAAACTTTCCGGTGCCTGTGTCTTGCTGATTTTTAGTTTTTCCAATTTATACGCCCATGAGTGGACGTGCCCTATGCTCCCTAAGCTGTTTTTTTTCCATGTTTCAGGACACAACGTACACTTCTCCAGAGTGGCTGTTGGCAATTTACATCCCGCCCATCAGTGTAGCAAGGCTGCCATTTCTCCATGGCCTGTCCTGCATTTCTGGTTTTGACACTTTTTGCAGCATGGCCCTTTTGACCGATGGGAAGCGAGACTTCTTTGTAGCGCTGATTTGCCTTTCCAGGTTGCTTGGTTGGCCAAAAAGGGCGTATGCGTTTTTTCCTGAATATATTCAGGAAAAAACGCATACGCCCTTTTTGGCCAAGGGCATCATTGTCGACGTTTTGCCGCTTTTCATGTGCTTTAAAGGCGATTCTTATCTACCTCCTGAAATCTGTTTCCTGCAATTCTGCCTTGCTTACAAATCCTCTTCGTTGCCTTCCCTCAATATATCTGTGGATGAGAGTTATCATTTATAACTCTGCGGGTTTGTGAATTGCAGTTTCCCTGAGCTCCATTTTTCAACTGTCTTTTTTGGGAGTTGGCCGCAAAAGCGCGGGATTGCCTCAGGCCCTATTCTGCTTCTGGGCGGCAGGCTGAGCCTGTGGTTAATTCTTCTTCCTGTTGGGAAAATAGAGTGACCTGTGCCTGTCCCAACACCTAGATCTAGTCTCTCATTGGTTGCCCCTCTACCCGTTCATCCTCAGGACAAATTGCAACCTGTAGGGAACAGGAGGTTAAACGTGCTGATTCTCCAAGTAGGGAGATTGCTAGTAAAGTAGCTGGAAATGCGAACCCGAGCACAAGGAGATGAGAAATGAGGTGCGTTTTAGAAACGTTTCAAAATCACACGGTGTACCATCTTCTGGGTTTCTCATGCATGTTTTCGATGTAGGAAGATGCCCTTCAACCTGGAGATTTGGGACCCATGGGATGGGTACCATGCAGTTTTACTTTAAAGGGTCTGCGTTTGCTCACCCAACCTCACCCAGCCTCTCAGCCCCAAGAGTGTCCACCCTTACGTCTCATCCAGCTGTGGGTCTAGATATGGTCAATCCAGGTTGCATCACAGCCTCTGAACGAATTTTGTAAAAATTTCTCTCTCTTTCACTGTCTTTGTTTTACGGGTTTTTAAAAGTAATTTATTTTTATAGTGGGGTTTAGCTGCTTTTCACGGCTGTGTTTATGCGGTTTACACCTTCTTGACTCACTTCCAGAGAGATATCATTACATAGGTTTTAAGATTCTTACTAGTCAGATATATTCTTGTGCAGTGAATAGGGGGTGTTGAGTTCAGTTCACTGAGCAAGGAGTAGGTCTTGTCTATTACATATTGGGTGTATGGAACGGTATCTGAGCTAATTTGAAACCCTTGTTTTATGCATCACCCCACCTCACCTTTCCCGTTAAGCAGCCATAGTGTGTTTTCTAAACGTGTGACTCTGTTCTCTTTTGTAATTCATTTCAAGTGTAGAGGTTTTTACATTCCCTCTATAAGTGATAGCTTATGATAAGTGTCTTTTTCTGTGTGACTTATTTCACTTAGAATCGTCGTTCCTAACTCCACTCATCTTGCTTCTACTAGCCTTATAACATTGATTTCATGTCTGAGTGATATTCCATTGTACATAAGGACCACAACTTCTTTATCCATTTTTCTCTTTCCTGGGATATTTAAGGTGTCATGAAGTGGAGGTTCTTGTCAACAGAGCAGCCCTAAACTTTGGGGTGCCTGTGTCTTGCTGATTTTTACTTTTTTCCAATTTATACGCCCATGAGTGGACGTGCCCTATGCTCCCTAAGCTGTTTTTTTTCGATGTTTCAGGACACAACGTACACTTCTCCAGAGTGGCTGTTGGCAATTTACATCCCGCCCATCAGTGTAGCAAGGCTGCCATTTCTCCATGGCCTGTCCTGCATTTCCGGTTTTGACACTTTTTGCAGCATGGCCCTTTTCACCGATGGGAAGCGAGACTTCTTTGTAGCGCTGATTTGCCTTTCCAGGTTGCTTGGTTGGCCAAAAAGGGCGTATGCGTTTTTTCCTGAATATATTCAGGAAAAAACGCATACGCCCTTTTTGGCCAAGGGCATCATTGTGGACGTTTTGCCGCTTTTCATGTGCTTTAAAGGCGATTCGTATCTACCTCCTGAAATCTGTTTCCTGCAATTCTGCCTTGCTTTCAAATCCTCTTCGTTGCCTTCCCTCAATATATCTGTGGATGAGAGTTATCATTTATAACTCTGCGGGTTTGTGAATTGCAGTTTCCCTGAGCTCCATTTTTCAACTGTCTTTTTTGGGAGCTGGCCGCAAAAGCGCGGGATTGCCTCAGGCCCTATTCTGCTTCTGGGCGGCAGGCTGAGCCTGTGGTTAATTCTTCTTCCTGTTGGGAAAATAGAGTGACCTGTGCCTGTCCCAACACCTAGATCTAGTCTCTCATTGGTTGCCCCTCTTCCCGTTCATCCTCAGGACAAATTGCAACCTGTAGGGAACAGGAGGTTAAAGGTGCTGATTCTCCAAGTAGGGAGATTGCTAGTAAAGTAGCTGGAATGGCGAAACCGAGCACAAGGAGATGAGAAATGAGGTGCGTTTTAGAACCCTTTGAAAATCACACGGTGTACCATCTTCTGGGTTTCTCATGCATGTTTTCGATGTAGGAAGATGCCCTTGAACCTGGAGATTTGGGACCCATGGGATGGGTACCATGCAGTATTACTTTAAAGGGTCTGCGTTTGCTCACCCAACCTCTCAGACCCAAGAGTGTCCACCCTTATGTCTCATCCAGCTGTGGGTCTAGATATGGCCAATCCAGGTTGCATCACAGCCTCTGAACGAATTTTGTAAGAATTTCTCTCTCTTTCACTGTCTTTGTTTTACGGGTTTTTAAAAGTAATTTATTTTTATAATGGGGTTTAGCTGCTTTTCACGGCTGTGTTTATGCAGTTTACACCCTCTTGACTCACTTCCAGAGAGATATCATTACATAGGTTTTAAGATTCTTACTAGTCAGATATATTCTTGTGCGGTGAATAGGGGGTGTTGCGTTCAGTTCACTGAGCAAGGAGTAGGTCTTGTCTATTACATATTGGGTGTATGGAACGGTATCTGAGCTAATTTGAAACCTTTGTTTTATGCATCACCCCACCTCACCTTTCCCGTTAAGCAGCCATAGTGTGTTTTCTAAACGTGTGACTCTGTTCTCTTTTGTAAGTCAGTTCAAGTGTAGCGGTTTTTACATTCCCTCTATAAGGGATAGCTTATGATAAGTGTCTTTTTCTGTGTGACTTATTTCACTTAGAATCGTCGTTCCTAACTCCACTCATCTTGCTTCTACTAGCCTTATAACATTGATTTCATGTCTGAGTGATATTCCATTGTACATAAGGACCACAACTTCTTTATCCATTTTTCTCTTTCCTGGGATATTTAAGGTGTCATGAAGTGGAGGTTCTTGTCAACAGAGCAGCCCTAAACTTTCGGGTGCCTGTGTCTTGCTGATTTTTAGTTTTTCCAATTTATACGCCCATGAGTGGACGTGCCCTATGCTCCCTAAGCTGTATTTTTTCGATGTTTCAGGACGCAACGTACACTTCTCCAGAGTGGCTGTTGGCAATTTACATCCCGCCCATCAGTGTAGCAAGGCTGCCATTTCTCCATGGCCTGTCCTGCATTTCTGGTTTTGACACTTTTTGCAGCATGGCCCTTTTCACCTATGGGAAGCGAGACTTCTTTGTAGTGCTGATTTGCCTTTCCAGGTTGCTTGGTTGGCCAAAAAGGGCGTATGCGTTTTTTCCTGAATATATTCAGGAAAAAACGCATACGCCCTTTTTGGCCAAGGGCATCATTATCGACGTTTTGCCGCTTTTCATGTGCTTTAAAGGTGATTCGTATCTACTTCCTGAAATCTCTTTCCTGCAATTCTGCCTTGCTTTCAAATCCTCTTCGTTGCCTTCCCTCAATATATCTGTGGATGAGAGTTATCATTTATAACTCTGCGGGTTTGTGAATTGCAGTTTCCCTGAGCTCCATTTTTCAACTGTCTTTTTTGGGAGCTGGCCGCAAAAGCGCGGGATTGCCTCAGGCCCTATTCTGCTTCTGGGCGGCAGGCTGAGCCTGTGGTTAATTCTTCTTCCTGTTGGGAAAATAGAGTGACCTGTGCCTGTCCCAACACCTAGATCTAGTCTCTCATTGGTTGCCCCTCTTCCCGTTCATCCTCAGGACAAATTGCAACCTGTAGGGAACAGGAGGTTAAAGGTGCTGATTCTCCAAGTAGGGAGATTGCTAGTAAAGTAGCTGGAATGGCGAAACCGAGCACAAGGAGATGAGAAATAAGGTGCGTTTTAGAAACCTTTCAAAATCACACGGTGTACCATCTTCTGGGTTTTTCATGCATGTTTTCGATGTAGGAAGATGCCCTTGAACTGGAGATTTGGGACCCATGGGATGGGTACCACGCAGTATTACTTTAAAGGGTCTGCGTTTGCTCACCCAACCACACCCAACCTCTCAGCCCCAAGAGTGTCCACCCTTATGTCTCATCCAGCTGTGGGTCTTGATATGGTCAATCCAGGTTGCATCACAGCCTCTGAACGAATTTTGTAAGAATTTCTCTCTCTTTCACTGTCTTTGTTTTATGGGTTTTTAAAAGTAATTTATTTTTATAATGGGGTTTAGCTGCTTTTCATGGCTGTGTTTATGCGGCTTTACACCCACTTGACTCACTTCCAGACAGATATCAATACATAGGTTTTAAGATTCTTACTAGTCACATATATTCTTGTGCAGTGAATAGGGGGTGTTGAGTTCAGTTCACTGAGCAAGGAGTAGGTCTTGTCTATTACATATTGGGTGTATGGAACGGTATCTGAGCGAATTTGAAACCCTTGTTTTATGCATCACCCCACCTCACCATTCCCGTTAAGCAGCCATAGTGTGTTTTCTAAACGTGTGACTCTGTTCTGTTTTGTAATTCAGTTCAAGTGTAGCGGTTTTTACATTCCCTCTATAAGTGATAGCTTATGATAAGTGTCTTTTTCTGTGTGACTTATTTCACTTAGGATCGTCGTACCTAACTCCACTCATCTTGCTTCTACTAGCCTTATGACATTGATTTCATGTCTGAGTGATATTCCATTGTACATAAGGACCACAACTTCTTTATCCATTTTTCTCTTTCCTGGGATATTTAAGGTGTCATGAAGTGGAGGTTCTTGTCAACAGAGCAGCCCTAAACTTTGGGGTGCCTGTGTCTTGCTGATTTTTACTTTTTTCCAATTTATACGCCCATGAGTGGACGTGCCCTATGCTCCCTAAGCTGTTTTTTTTCGATGTTTCAGGACACAACGTACACTTCTCCAGAGTGGCTGTTGGCAATTTACATCCCGCCCATCAGTGTAGCAAGGCTGCCATTTCTCCATGGCCTGTCCTGCATTTCCGGTTTTGACACTTTTTGCAGCATGGCCCTTTTCACCGATGGGAAGCGAGACTTCTTTGTAGCGCTGATTTGCCTTTCCAGGTTGCTTGGTTGGCCAAAAAGGGCGTATGCGTTTTTTCCTGAATATATTCAGGAAAAAACGCATACGCCCTTTTTGGCCAAGGGCATCATTGTGGACGTTTTGCCGCTTTTCATGTGCTTTAAAGGCGATTCGTATCTACCTCCTGAAATCTGTTTCCTGCAATTCTGCCTTGCTTTCAAATCCTCTTCGTTGCCTTCCCTCAATATATCTGTGGATGAGAGTTATCATTTATAACTCTGCGGGTTTGTGAATTGCAGTTTCCCTGAGCTCCATTTTTCAACTGTCTTTTTTGGGAGCTGGCCGCAAAAGCGCGGGATTGCCTCAGGCCCTATTCTGCTTCTGGGCGGCAGGCTGAGCCTGTGGTTAATTCTTCTTCCTGTTGGGAAAATAGAGTGACCTGTGCCTGTCCCAACACCTAGATCTAGTCTCTCATTGGTTGCCCCTCTTCCCGTTCATCCTCAGGACAAATTGCAACCTGTAGGGAACAGGAGGTTAAAGGTGCTGATTCTCCAAGTAGGGAGATTGCTAGTAAAGTAGCTGGAATGGCGAAACCGAGCACAAGGAGATGAGAAATGAGGTGCGTTTTAGAACCCTTTGAAAATCACACGGTGTACCATCTTCTGGGTTTCTCATGCATGTTTTCGATGTAGGAAGATGCCCTTGAACCTGGAGATTTGGGACCCATGGGATGGGTACCATGCAGTATTACTTTAAAGGGTCTGCGTTTGCTCACCCAACCTCTCAGACCCAAGAGTGTCCACCCTTATGTCTCATCCAGCTGTGGGTCTAGATATGGCCAATCCAGGTTGCATCACAGCCTCTGAACGAATTTTGTAAGAATTTCTCTCTCTTTCACTGTCTTTGTTTTACGGGTTTTTAAAAGTAATTTATTTTTATAATGGGGTTTAGCTGCTTTTCACGGCTGTGTTTATGCAGTTTACACCCTCTTGACTCACTTCCAGAGAGATATCATTACATAGGTTTTAAGATTCTTACTAGTCAGATATATTCTTGTGCGGTGAATAGGGGGTGTTGCGTTCAGTTCACTGAGCAAGGAGTAGGTCTTGTCTATTACATATTGGGTGTATGGAACGGTATCTGAGCTAATTTGAAACCTTTGTTTTATGCATCACCCCACCTCACCTTTCCCGTTAAGCAGCCATAGTGTGTTTTCTAAACGTGTGACTCTGTTCTCTTTTGTAAGTCAGTTCAAGTGTAGCGGTTTTTACATTCCCTCTATAAGGGATAGCTTATGATAAGTGTCTTTTTCTGTGTGACTTATTTCACTTAGAATCGTCGTTCCTAACTCCACTCATCTTGCTTCTACTAGCCTTATAACATTGATTTCATGTCTGAGTGATATTCCATTGTACATAAGGACCACAACTTCTTTATCCATTTTTCTCTTTCCTGGGATATTTAAGGTGTCATGAAGTGGAGGTTCTTGTCAACAGAGCAGCCCTAAACTTTCGGGTGCCTGTGTCTTGCTGATTTTTAGTTTTTCCAATTTATACGCCCATGAGTGGACGTGCCCTATGCTCCCTAAGCTGTATTTTTTCGATGTTTCAGGACGCAACGTACACTTCTCCAGAGTGGCTGTTGGCAATTTACATCCCGCCCATCAGTGTAGCAAGGCTGCCATTTCTCCATGGCCTGTCCTGCATTTCTGGTTTTGACACTTTTTGCAGCATGGCCCTTTTCACCTATGGGAAGCGAGACTTCTTTGTAGTGCTGATTTGCCTTTCCAGGTTGCTTGGTTGGCCAAAAAGGGCGTATGCGTTTTTTCCTGAATATATTCAGGAAAAAACGCATACGCCCTTTTTGGCCAAGGGCATCATTATCGACGTTTTGCCGCTTTTCATGTGCTTTAAAGGTGATTCGTATCTACTTCCTGAAATCTCTTTCCTGCAATTCTGCCTTGCTTTCAAATCCTCTTCGTTGCCTTCCCTCAATATATCTGTGGATGAGAGTTATCATTTATAACTCTGCGGGTTTGTGAATTGCAGTTTCCCTGAGCTCCATTTTTCAACTGTCTTTTTTGGGAGCTGGCCGCAAAAGCGCGGGATTGCCTCAGGCCCTATTCTGCTTCTGGGCGGCAGGCTGAGCCTGTGGTTAATTCTTCTTCCTGTTGGGAAAATAGAGTGACCTGTGCCTGTCCCAACACCTAGATCTAGTCTCTCATTGGTTGCCCCTCTTCCCGTTCATCCTCAGGACAAATTGCAACCTGTAGGGAACAGGAGGTTAAAGGTGCTGATTCTCCAAGTAGGGAGATTGCTAGTAAAGTAGCTGGAATGGCGAAACCGAGCACAAGGAGATGAGAAATAAGGTGCGTTTTAGAAACCTTTCAAAATCACACGGTGTACCATCTTCTGGGTTTTTCATGCATGTTTTCGATGTAGGAAGATGCCCTTGAACTGGAGATTTGGGACCCATGGGATGGGTACCACGCAGTATTACTTTAAAGGGTCTGCGTTTGCTCACCCAACCTCACCCAACCTCTCAGCCCCAAGAGTGTCCACCCTTATATCTCATCCAGCTGTGGGTCTAGATATGGTCAATCCAGGTTGCATCACAGCCTCTGAACGAATTTTGTAAGAATTTCTCTCTCTTTCACTGTCTTTGTTTTACGGGTTTTTAAAAGTAATTTATTTTTATAATGGGGTTTAGCTGCTTTTCATGGCTGTGTTTATGCGGCTTTGCACCCACTTGACTCACTTCCAGACAGATATCAATACATAGGTTTTAATATTCTTACTAGTCACATATATTCTTGTGCAGTGAATAGGGGGTGTTGAGTTCAGTTCACTGAGCAAGGAGTAGATCTTGTCTATTACATATTGGGTGTATGGAACGATACCTCAGCGAATTTGAAACCCTTGTTTTATGCATCACCCCACCTCACCTTTCCCGTTAAGCAGCCATAGTGTGTTTTCTAAACGTGTGAATCTGTTCTCTTTTGTAATTCAGTTCAAGTGTAGCGGTTTTTACATTCCCTCTATAAGTGATAGCTTATGATAAGTGTCTTTTTCTGTGTGACTTATTTCACTTAGAATCGTCGTACCTAACTCCACTCATCTTGCTTCTACTAGCCTTATAACATTGATTTCATGTCTGAGTGATATTCCATTGTACATAAGGACCACAACTTCTTTATCCATTTTTCTCTTTCCTGGGATATTTAAGGTGTCATGAAGTGGAGGTTCTTGTCAACAGAGCAGCCCTAAACATTCCGGTGCCTGTGTCTTGCTGATTTTTAGTTTTTCCAATTTATACGCCCATGAGTGGACGTGCCCTATGCTCCCTAAGCTGTTTTTTTTCCATGTTTCAGGACACAACGTACACTTCTCCAGAGTGGCTGTTGGCAATTTACATCCCGCCCATCAGTGTAGCAAGGCTGCCATTTCTCCATGGCCTGTCCTGCATTTCTCGTTTTGACACTTTTTGCAGCATGGCCCTTTTGACCGATGGGAAGCGAGACTTCTTTGTAGCGCTGATTTGCCTTTCCAGGTTGCTTGGTTGGCCAAAAAGGGCGTATGCGTTTTTTCCTGAATATATTCAGGAAAAAACGCATACGCCCTTTTTGGCCAAGGGCATCATTGTGGACGTTTTGCCGCTTTTCATGTGCTTTAAAGGCGATTCGTATCTACCTCCTGAAATCTGTTTCCTGCAATTCTGCCTTGCTTTCAAATCCTCTTCGTTGCCTTCCCTCAATATATCTGTGGATGAGAGTTATCATTTATAACTCTGCGGGTTTGTGAATTGCAGTTTCCCTGAGCTCCATTTTTCAACTGTCTTTTTTGGGAGCTGGCCGCAAAAGCGCGGGATTGCCTCAGGCCCTATTCTGCTTCTGGGCGGCAGGCTGAGCCTGTGGTTAATTCTTCTTCCTGTTGGGAAAATAGAGTGACCTGTGCCTGTCCCAACACCTAGATCTAGTCTCTCATTGGTTGCCCCTCTACCCGTTCATCCTCAGGACAAATTGCAACCTGTAGGGAACAGGAGGTTAAACGTGCTGATTCTCCAAGTAGGGAGATTGCTAGTAAAGTAGCTGGAAAGGCGAACCCGAGCACAAGGAGATGAGAAATGAGGTGCGTTTTAGAAACGTTTCAAAATCACACGGTGTACCATCTTCTGGGTTTCTCATGCATGTTTTCGATGTAGGAAGATGCCCTTCAACCTGGAGATTTGGGACCCATGGGATGGGTACCATGCAGTTTTACTTTAAAGGGTCTGCGTTTGCTCACCCAACCTCACCCAGCCTCTCAGCCCCAAGATTGTCCACCCTTATGTCTCATCCAGCTGTGGGTCTAGATATGGTCAATCCAGGTTGCATCACAGCCTCTGAACGAATTTTGTAAAAATTTCTCTCTCTTTCACTGTCTTTGTTTTACGGGTTTTTAAAAGTAATTTATTTTTATAGTGGGGTTTAGCTGCTTTTCACGGCTGTGTTTATGCGGTTTACACCTTCTTGACTCACTTCCAGAGAGATATCATTACATAGGTTTTAAGATTCTTACTAGTCAGATATATTCTTGTGCAGTGAATAGGGGGTGTTGAGTTCAGTTCACTGAGCAAGGAGTAGGTCTTGTCTATTACATATTGGGTGTATGGAACGGTATCTGAGCTAATTTGAAACCCTTGTTTTATGCATCACCCCACCTCACCTTTCCCGTTAAGCAGCCATAGTGTGTTTTCTAAACGTGTGACTCTGTTCTCTTTTGTAATTCATTTCAAGTGTAGAGGTTTTTACATTCCCTCTATAAGTGATAGCTTATGATAAGTGTCTTTTTCTGTGTGACTTATTTCACTTAGAATCGTCGTTCCTAACTCCACTCATCTTGCTTCTACTAGCCTTATAACATTGATTTCATGTCTGAGTGATATTCCATTGTACATAAGGACCACAACTTCTTTATCCATTTTTCTCTTTCCTGGGATATTTAAGGTGTCATGAAGTGGAGGTTCTTGTCAACAGAGCAGCCCTAAACTTTGGGGTGCCTGTGTCTTGCTGATTTTTACTTTTTTCCAATTTATACGCCCATGAGTGGACGTGCCCTATGCTCCCTAAGCTGTTTTTTTTCGATGTTTCAGGACACAACGTACACTTCTCCAGAGTGGCTGTTGGCAATTTACATCCCGCCCATCAGTGTAGCAAGGCTGCCATTTCTCCATGGCCTGTCCTGCATTTCCGGTTTTGACACTTTTTGCAGCATGGCCCTTTTCACCGATGGGAAGCGAGACTTCTTTGTAGCGCTGATTTGCCTTTCCAGGTTGCTTGGTTGGCCAAAAAGGGCGTATGCGTTTTTTCCTGAATATATTCAGGAAAAAACGCATACGCGCTTTTTGGCCAAGGGCATCATTGTGGACGTTTTGCCGCTTTTCATGTGCTTTAAAGGCGATTCGTATCTACCTCCTGAAATCTGTTTCCTGCAATTCTGCCTTGCTTTCAAATCCTCTTCGTTGCCTTCCCTCAATATATCTGTGGATGAGAGTTATCATTTATAACTCTGCGGGTTTGTGAATTGCAGTTTCCCTGAGCTCCATTTTTCAACTGTCTTTTTTGGGAGCTGGCCGCAAAAGCGCGGGATTGCCTCAGGCCCTATTCTGCTTCTGGGCGGCAGGCTGAGCCTGTGGTTAATTCTTCTTCCTGTTGGGAAAATAGAGTGACCTGTGCCTGTCCCACCACCTAGATCTAGTCTCTCATTGGTTGCCCCTCTTCCCGTTCATCCTCAGGACAAATTGCAACCTGTAGGGAACAGGAGGTTAAAGGTGCTGATTCTCCAAGTAGGGAGATTGCTAGTAAAGTAGCTGGAATGGCGAAACCGAGCACAAGGAGATGAGAAATGAGGTGCGTTTTAGAAACCTTTCAAAATCACACGGTGTACCATCTTCTGGGTTTCTCATGCATGTTTTCGATGTAGGAAGATGCCCTTGAACCTGGAGATTTGGGACCCATGGGATGGGTACCACGCAGTATTACTTTAAAGGGTCTGCGTTTGCTCACCCAACCTCACCCAACCTCTCAGCCCCAAGGGTGCCCACCCTTATGTACCATCCAACTGTGGGTATAGATATGGTCAATCCAGGTTGCGTCACAGCCTCTGAACGAATTTTGTAAGAATTTCTCTCTCTTTCACTGTCTTTGTTTTACGGGTTTTTAAAAGTAATTTATTTTTATAATGGGGTTTAGCTGCTTTTCACGGCTGTGTTTATGCGGATTTACAGCCACTTGACTCACTTCCAGAAAGATATCAATACATAGGTTTTACGATTCTTACTAGTCAGATATATTCTTGTGCGGTGAATAGGGGGTGTTGAGTCCAGTTCACTGAGCAAGGAGTTGGTCTTTTCTATTACATATTGGGTGTATGGAACTGTATCTGAGAGAATTTGAAACCCTTGTTTTATGCATCACCCCACCTCACCTTTCCCGTTAAGCAGCCATAGTGTGTTTTCTAAACGTGTGAATCTGTTCTGTTTTGTAATTCAGTTCAAGTGTAGCAGTTTTTACATTCCCTCTATAAGTGATAGCTTATAATTAGTGTCTTTTTCTGTGTGACTTATTTCACTTAGAATCGTCGTACCTAAATCCACTCATCTTGCTTCTACTAGCCTTATGACATTGATTTCATGTCTGAGTGATATTCCATTGTACATAAGGACCACAACTTCTTTATCCATTTTTCTCTTTCCTGGGATATTTAAGGTGTCATGAAGTGGAGGTTCTTGTCAACAGAGCAGCCCTAAACTTTGGGGTGCCTGTGTCTTGCTGATTTTTACTTTTCCCAATTTATACGCCCATGAGTGGACGTGCCCTATGCTCCCTAAGCTGAGTTTTTTCGATGTTTCAGGACACACCGTACACTTCTCCAGAGTGGCTGTTGGCAATTTACATCCCACCCATCACCATAGCAAGGCTGCCATTTCTCCATGGCCTGTCCTGCATTTCTGGTTTTGACACTTTTTGCAGCATGGCCCTTTTGACCGATGGGAAGCGAGCCTTCTTTGTAGCGCTGATTTGCCTTTCCAGGTTGCTTGGTTGGCCAAAAAGGGCGTATGCGTGTTTTCCTGAATATACTCAAGAAAAAACGCATAAGCCCTTTTTGGCCAAGGGCATCATTGTCGACGTTTTGCCGCTTTTCATGTGCTTTCAAGGCGATTCGAATCTACCTCCTGAAATCTGTTTCCTGCAATTCTGCCTTGCTTTCAAATCCTCTTCGTTGCCTTCCCTCAATATATCTGTGGATGATAGTTATCATTTATAACTCTGCGGGTTTGTGAATTGCAGTGTCCCTGAGCTCCATTTTTCATCTCGGTTTTTTGGGAGCTGGCCGCAAAAGCGCAGGATTGCCTCAGGCCCTATTCTGCTTCTGGGCGGCAGGCTGAGCCTGTGGTTAATTCTTCTTCCTGATGGGAAAATAGAGTGACCTGTGCCTGTCCCAACACCTAGATCTAGTCTCTCATTGGTTGCCCCTCTTCCCGTTCATCCACAGGACAAATTGCAACCTGTAGGGAACAGGAGCTTAAAGGTGCTGATTCTCCAAGTAGGGAGATTGCTAGTAAAGTAGCTGGAAAGGCGAACCCGAGCACAAGGAGTTGAGAAATGAGGTGCGTTTTAGAAACCTTTCCCGATCACACGGTGTACCATCTTCTGGGTTTCTCATGCATGTTTTCGATGTAGGAAGATGCCCTTGAACCTGGAGATTTGGGACCCATGGGATGGGTACCACGCACTATTACTTTAAAGGTTCTGCGTTTGCTCACCCAACCTCACCCAACCTCTCAGCCTCAAGATTGTCCACCCTTATGCCTCATACAGCTGTGGGTCTAGATATGGTCAATCCAGGTTGCATCACAGCCGCTGAACGAATTTTGTAAGAATTTCTCTCTCTTTCACTGTCTTTGTTTTACGGGTTTTTAAAAGTAATTTATTTTTATAATGGGGTTTAGCTGCTTTTCACGGCTGTGTTTATGCGGATTTACACCCACTTGACTCACTTCCAGACAGATATCAATACATAGGTTTTAAGATTCTTACTAGTCACATATATTCTTGTGCGGTGAATAGGGGGTGTTGAGTCCAGTTCACTGAGCAAGGAGTAGGTCTTGTCTATTACATATTGGGTGTATGGATCGGTATCTGAGCGAATTTGAAACCCTTGTTTTATGCATCACCCCACCTCACCTTTCCCGTTAAGCAGCCATAGTGTGTTTTCTAAACGTGTGACTCTGTTCTGTTTTGTAATTCAGTTCAAGTGTAGCGGTTTTTACATTCCCTCTATAAGTGATAGCTTATGATAAGTGTCTTTATCTGTGTGACTTATTTCACTTAGAATCGTCGTACCTAACTCCACTCATCTTGCTTCTACTAGCCTTATGACATTGATTTCATGTCTGAGTGATATTCCATTGTACATAAGGACCACAACTTCTTTATCCATTTTTCTCTTTCCTGGGATATTTAAGGTGTCATGAAGTGGAGGTTCTTGTCAACAGAGCAGCCCTAAACTTTGGGGTGCCTGTGTCTTGCTGATTTTTAGTTTTCCCAATTTATACGCCCATGAGTGGAAGTGCCCTATGCTCCCTAACCTGTGTTTTTTCGATGTTTCAGGACACACCGTACACTTCTCCAGAGTGCCTCTTGGCAATTTACATCCCGCCCATCAGCGTAGCAAGGCTGCCATTTCTCCATGGCCTGTCCTGCATTTCTGGTTTTTACACTTTTTTCAGCATAGCCCTTATGACCGATGGGAAGCGAGACTTCTTTGTAGCGCTGATTTTCCTTTCCAGGGTGCTTGGTTGGCCAAAAAGGGCGTATGCGTTTTTTCCTGAATATATTCAGGAAAAAACGCATACGCCCTTTTTGACCAAGGGCATCATTGTCGACCTTTTGCCGCTTTTCATGTGCTTTCAAATCGATTTGAATCTACCTCCTGAAATCTGTTTCCTGCAATTCTGCCTTGCTTTCAAATCCTCTTCATTGCCTTCCCTCAATATATTTGTGGACGAGAGTTATCATTTATAACTTTGCAGGTTTGTGAATTGCAGTGCTCATGTGCTCCATTTTTCAACGGGCTTTTTTGGGAGCTGGCCGCAAAAGCGCAGGATTGCTTCAGACCCTCTTCTGGTTCTGTGGGGCAGGCTGAGCCTGTGGTTAATTCTTCTTCCTAATGGGAAAAAAGATTGACCTGTGCCTGTCACAAAACCTAGAGCAAGTCTCTCATTGGTTCCCCCACTTCCCGTTCATTCTCAGGACAAATTGCAACCTGTACAGAACAGGAGGTTAAAGGTGCTGATTCTCCAAGGGGGGAGATTGCTAGTAGAGTGGATGGAATGGCGAACCCGAGCACAAGGAGATGAGAAATGAGGTGCCTTTTAGAAACCTTTCCCAATCAGACGGTGTACCATCTTCTGGGTTTCTAGTACATGTTTTCGATGTAGGTAGATGCCCTTGAACCTGGAGATTTGGGACCCATTGGACGGGTACCACGCAGTATTACTTTAAAGGGTCTGCATTTGCTCACCCAACCTCACCAAACCTCTCAGCCCCAAGAGTGTCCACCCTTATGTCTCATCTAGCTGTGGGTCTAGATATGGTAAATCCAGGTTGCATCACAGCCCCTGAACGAATTGTGTCAGAATTTCTCTCTCTTTCACTCTCTTTGTTGCATGGGTTTTTAAAAGCAATTGATTTTTATAATGGGCTTTAGCTGCTTTTCACTGCTGTGTTTATGCGGCTTTACACCCACTTCACTCACTTCCAGACAGATATCAATACATAGGTTTTAAGATTCTTACTAGTCAGATATATTCTTGTGCGGTGAATAGTCGGTGTTTAGTCCAGTTCACTGAGCAAGGAGTAGGTCTTGTCTAGTACATATTGGGTTTATGGAACGGTATCTGAGCTAATTAGAAACCTTTGTTTTATGCATCACCCCACCTCACCTTTCCCGTTAAGAAGCCATAGTGTGTTTTCAAAATGTTTGACTCTGTTCTGTTTTGTAATTCAGTTCAATGGTATCGGTTTTTACATTCCCTCTATAAGTGATATCTTATAATAAGTGTCTTTTTCTGTGTGACTTATTTCACTTACAATCGTCATACCTAAATCCACTCATCATGCTGCTACTTGCCTTAGGACATTGATTTCATGGCTGAGTGAAATTCCATTGTACATAAGGACCTCAACATTTTTATCCATTTTAATATTTCCTGGGATATTTAAGGAGTCATGAAGTGGAGGTTCTTGTCAACAGAGCAGCCCTAAACTTTCCGGTGCCTGTGTCTTGCTGATTTTTAGTTTTCCCTATTTACACACCCATGAGTGTAAGTGCCCTGTGCTCTCTAAGCTGTGTGTTTTAGATGTTTCAGGACACACCGTACACTTCTCCAGAGTGGCTGTTGGCAATTTACATCCCGCCCATCAGCGTAGCAAGGCTGCCATTTCTCCATGGCCTGTCCTGCATTTCTGGTTTTGACACTTTTTTCAGCACGGCCTTTGAACGATGGGAAGCGAGACTTCATTGTAGCGCTGATTTGCCTTTCCAGGTTGCTTGGTTGGCCAAAAAGGGCGTATGCGTTTTTTCCTGAATATATTCAGGAAAAAACGTATATGCCCTTTTAGGCCAAGGGCATCATTGTCCACGTTTTGCCCCTTTTCATGTGCTTTAAAGGCGATTCGAATCTACCTCCTGATACCTGTTTCCTGCAATTCTGCCTTGCTTTCAAATCCTCTTCATTTCCTTCCCTCAATATATTTGTGTACGAGACTTATCATTTATAACTCTGCAGGTTTGTGAATTGCAGTGTCCTTGAGCTCCATTTTTCAACTGGATTTTTTGGGAGCTGGCCGCAAATGCGCAGGATTGCTTCAGGCCCTATTCTGGTTCCGGGGGGCATGCTGAGCATGTGGTTAATTCTTCTTCCTGATGGGAAAATAGAGTGACCTGTGCCTGTCACAACACCTAGATCTAGTCTCTCATTGGTTCCCCCTCTTCCCGTTCATCCTCAGGACAAATTGCAACCTGCAGAGAAGAGGAGGTTAAAGGTGCTTATTCCCCAAGTAGGGAGATTCCTAGTAAAGTGGCTGGAAAGGCGAACCCTAGCACAAGGAGATGAGAAATGAGGTGCGTTTCAGAAGCCTTTCCCGATCAGACGGTGTACCATCTTCTGGGTTTCTCATGCATGTTTTCGATGTAGGAAGATGCCCTTGAACCTGGAGATTTGGGACCCATGGGATGGGTACCACGCAGTATTATTTTAAAGGGTCTGCGTTTGCTCACCCAACCTCACCCAAAGTCTCAGCCCCATGAGTGCCCACCTTTATGTCTCAATCACCTGTGGGTCTAGATATGGTCAATCCAGTTTGCATCACAGCCCCTGAACGAATTTTGTAATAATTTCTCTTTCTTTCCCTGTCTTTGTTTCACGGGTTTTTAAAGGTAATTTATTTTTAAAATGGGGTTTAGCTGCTTTTCACGGCTGTGTTTATGCCACTTTACACTCACTTGACTCTCTTCCAGAGAGAGATCAATACATAGGTTTTCAGATTCTTACTAGTCAGATATATTCTTGTGCGGTGAATAGGGGGTGTTGAGTCCAGTTCACTGAGCAAGGAGTAGGTCTTGTCTATTACATATTTGGTTTATGGAACGGTATCTGAGCTAATTTGAAACCCTTGTTTTATGCATCACCCCACCTCACCTTTCCCGTTAAGCAGCCATAGTGTGTTTTCAAAATGTGTGACTCTGTTCTGTTTTGTAATTCAGTTCAAGGGTATCAGTTTTTACATTCCCTCTCTAAGTGATATCTAATGATAAGTGTGTTTTTCTGTGTGACTTATTTCACTTAGAATCGTTGTACCTAAATCCACTCATCATGCTGCTACTAGCCTTAGGACATTGATTTCATGGCTGAATGATATTCCATTGTACATAAGGACCACAACTTCTTTACCATTTTTTTCATCCCTGGGATATTTAAGATGTACACAAGTGGAGGTTCTTGTAACCAGAGCAGCCCTTTAACTTCTGGGTGCCTGTGTCTTTTTGATTTTTATTTTTCCAATTTATACGCCCATGAATGGATGTGCCCCTTTCTCTCTAGCTGTGTTTTTTAGATGTTTTAGGAAATACCATACCCTTCTCCAGAGTCGCCATTGGCAATTTACATCCCGACCACCAGTGTAACAATGCTCCCTGTCCTCCCTGGCCTCTCCAGTATTTTTTTTTTACACTTTTTTAGGAAGGCGCTTTTGACCGATGGGAAGTGAGACTTCTTTGTAGTGCTGAATTTTATTTCCGGCTTGCTTGGTTGGCCAAAGAGGGCCTATGCGTTTTTTCCTGAATTTATTCAGAAAAAAACACATATGCTCTTTTTGGCCTTGTGCATCATTGTCGACGTTTGGCCGCTTTTCATGTGCTTTAGGGGCTATTCGAATCTGACTCCTGAAATCTGTTTCCTGCAATTCTGCCTTCCTTTCCAATCCTGTTCATTGACTTCCCTCAATATAATTTTGGACGATAGTTATAATTTATAACTCTGCAGGTTTGTGAATTGCAGTGCCCCTGACCTCCATTTTTCAACTCGCTTTTTTGGGAGCTGTCCGCAGAACCGCTTGTTTGCTTCTGGCCCTACTCTGGTTCCCGGTGGCAGGCTAAGCCTTTGCTTAATTCTTCTTCCTGATTGGAAAGTAGAGTGACATGTTCCTGTCCGAACATTTAGGGCTTGGCTCTCCTTGTTTCTCCTCCTTCCCCTTCTTCCTTTGGAAAAATTCCAAATTTTGTGCAACTGGATGTTGAAGGTGCTGACATCCTCAAGTGGGGAGATTTTAAGGAAAAAGGCTGGAGGGGTGAACCCAACAACCAGGAAATTAGGAGTTTTTGTGCCTTTTCCAAAATCTCCCTGATCCAACCGTGTTCCATCTTCTGGGTGTCACAGGCATGTTTTAGCTGTAGGAAAGGTCCCGTGTATGTAAGGAGAACACCAGGGATTTTTCCAAATCAGTGTCTCCCCGAACTCCAATCTGGGGAATTTTTAAGCTACTGGTACATGTGTGTTCTTTAAGGGACTTGGGCCTTAGTCAGAGTCCGAACTTTAGATGATTGAAGTCTTCAGGTTCAGAAACGCTCACCATCGGCCTCCTTTAGTTTCCATTTTATCTGTAGTTGATAGATGATGTCGATATAGATATCTATTGTTTTTCAGATTATTTCCCCTTAGGGGTCATTACAAAATATTGAGTATAGTTCCCTGTGTTATACAGTAGTTCCTTGTTGATGATATATTTTATACATAGCAGTGTGTATATGTTAATCTGAAACTGTTAATTTATCCCTCCTCCCACCTTTCCCCTTTGGTAATAAAAAAATATAAGATTTTATACTTCTCAGAAATCTAGGAGCTGAAAGAGAGGTATCATTTTCAATGGAAAATCATTCAAAACAAGGTTGAAACTTCAACCAAGATTATTAGATGTCCATCCTTGGAAAGAAATCACTGCATTTCTCTACTGTTGACCTGACAAATAAGACAAACCCCTCCACTGAACTTGCTTATAATAAAGTGATGGAAATATCAAATGGAAGTGTTAGAAACATCTTATTTTACACGAGCCTTATACACTGCTTTATGTTAATTACAGTTTGGCTCACACATCTGTTCTTTGAAGTTACAATGTTCTCAAATTCTGTTACTGATCCTGCAGAATGGGTCCCAACAAGGGTCTCCCTGCCCAGTGTCATTGGAGCCAACAGATCGAGACTGACTTTGGTTCAGAAGCAAAGGAAAACTTTATATTTTGATCAGAGAATGGAGAGGTGAGAGTGTGTGCTCCCTTGCGGGTTGTGGGCCGGGCTGCTGTGTAGAGATCCTGGCAGCGTCAGCAGGAGGGAGGGGGTAGAGCTCTCGAGGGCCGGGTTGGCTGGAGCTCAGGCTCTATGTCGCAGAGTCTGCACGGGACCCCACGAGCTGAGGTGTCGGCCCAGCCATTTTGCACTAGGAAATCGGGTCTGAAGTGTCGGGTGTGGGACCTCTGCATGTGGAAACCTAGGAGCAAGTGAAATTAGACAAAGCACAAAGGAAAAAATGGTTAGACTTTATTTTATTGCCCAGATTCTATTTTCATCTCCCAGGAATTTTTCATGGGCTTTGCCAGTGACAAAGCCCTCCTCTGCCTTTTGTCCCATTCCTCATTCTTGGGGTGCTGAGGGTGCATACACCTCTTCTGTAAATGCTTCGTGCTGAGTTGGGTGTCCTCATACCCGGGGCGAGGGGGAGGACTTCTCCCAAGCAGCCTCCATGTGAGGTTGATTGTCCCCAGGCCTCCTCCCTCACTGCTCGTCTGCCTGAGCACCAGCATTGGAAGTTTTATAGATTCTAATGATCTTTAAGGGTCCAGGAAAGAGATGTGCAGAGACGCTGGGGGGGGGGTGGTGGGCCGTTTTACCCTGCTCCACATTGGTTCGGCCCCCTTAGGCTGACGGTTTCTGCCAGCCTAGATGCTCTGACCAGTAGTCTGCGCTTTCTTCAGTTAGGCCACTGAATTAACGTACAAGCAGCACCAGGTGTCAGAGCCCTGCTTGCTCAACTCCCAGACAGTCCAGGGCCGGTGGTGATCCAGGACCATGATGGCCACTCAGTCAACGGCCTTTTGAAGTAGCCAGGAGTACAGCCGGTCTCATTGGCCGCCGTCACCGCGGTGTCTGTAGGCTTTTCTATGGTGGCAGCGTTATTTACGGTTCCCCTACCAAGTTTATTAGCTCCGCTCTGGGTGCAGTAAGTCCTGTAAGCAATAGTCTGCTCTTTTGGGGCACACTCTTGTTGTTTTCTGAGAGAAGCTCCAGGTCAAGTGATGGTCACACGAGTCGTCATGGGGGCCCATTGCCCCAGGTTGTCTCTCTGGAGGTTGGTGTTGGAGGGCCTCCTCACTCGAGGTCATTGTGCCCACGGAGCAATCCCTGCAACTTCAGGGCATGGTGGGTGGTTAGGATCACCAAGTGGCGTCCTTTTCCCTTAGGAGGGAGCTGGCCTTGTGGGCTGCTGATTTCCAGGTTTTTAGATACCCCCAGTATCCTGGTCGGATGGGGTGGCTGGCCAATGCCTGGAGGGCATTCTTGCATTGTTCCATTTCAAGTGGTCCCAGTTTTTGCACTAATACTCCAAGGGCGATTCGCCTTGGACCAGGAATGTAAAGGTCAAAGGGTTTAGCTAACTTAGGGAGGTCCAGGGCACGGGTCTGAACTGACTGCTCTTTCCATTCTTGAAAGGCCGCTTCTGGATTCTATTCAAAAGGATCATCATCTTTTCCTTTCAGTGTTTCATATAGAGGCCCAGCTATTAGACTGTAGTTAGGGATCCAGATGCAGCAAACCCCGGTCTCCCCAGGAACCCCTAAGCTGTCTTCTAGTTTCAGGAAGGGTGAGGCTGCAAATGGCTTCTTCCCTTTCCTGGGGTGGGCTTCTCCGACCTTCTGAGCGAATGAAGCCCAAGAAGGTCACCTTAGTTTGTGATATTTGAGCCTTTTTCTTGGACACCTTCTATCTTTTATTGGCTAGGTAGTTCAGAGGCCTCCTTAGTCGGGCTGGTGATCAGAATGTCATCTGCATATTGAAGGAGGGTTCCCTTCTCCAGAGGTAGATCTTTTAGGTCTTTAGCTAACGTTTCCCCAAAGATGGTGTGGGAATTTTTGAACCCCTGGGGCAGGACGGCCCAGCAGTATTGTTTTTGTTGTATGTTGAGTCCTGCCACTCACAGCCAAAATTTCTTGTGACTCTGGGACGAATGGAATACAGAAGAAGGCATCATTGAAGTCTACTACAGAATACCATGTCCTGGTGGATGGTAGAATGACCAGCAGGGTGTAGGAATTAGGAACTACTAGATGTATATCCTCTGTGGCTTCACTGACTGTCCTGGCGTCCTCTACCAGGTCCCCAGCAGCCCATGGGGCTCTGGTGGTCAGGCCCCTCCCAGGATATGGAGCTCACCTGGGCAGGTACCCAGCAGCCCACGGGGCTGTGGTGGTTAGGCCCCTCCCAGGATATGGAGCTCACCTGGGCAGGTACCCAGCAGCCCATGGGGCCATCATGGTCAGGCCCCTCCCAGGATATGGAGCTCACCTGGGCAGGTACCCAGCAGCCCACGGGGCTCTCGTGGGCAGGCCCCTCCCTGGATATGGAGCTCCCGTGGACAGGTACCCCGACAGGGCTGGGCACACAGGAACTGTGCACATAGCCCTCATTGCAGAGCACCCCCAGCACACCTGTCACTCAGAGCTGACACAGAGCACCTCAGAGCAGAGCTTGAACTAATAAACAGCAGCTCCAACAGGTCTGTGACCCTAGGCTTCACTCTGTGCGACCTCCCTCTGCCTGGTCTTCCAGGGGCTTCCACAGCAGCCGGGGCACCAGGCCTCTGTCTCCACCCACCACCCCTCCTCTCCCTGACTCCTGGGTTCCTCTCATTAGCAGAGGGTCTTCTTGAAGTTGTCTCCCACTCATGGACCAGATAAAATGATTAGAAAACAAGCCAGGGCTGCCGCCCCTTATCTATCCTGACTCTCGGGACCCTACACCTGTTCCTTGGATCTGGCCGGTGCAGCAAGGCCCATTTTCTGCAAATCTGAGCCCCTGAGGGGCGAGGATTGGCTGACCTGGGCAGCCTGACCCGGCCGGCCAGCCCTTCCCAGGTGTGCCTGGGTTGAGGTCAATATAAACACCCCTCCAGGCAGCAAAAGCTTCTGCAGCTGTGCCTGACGCCATATTCTCTGCCCCATCAGCAGTCTCGGGGTTGGGCTGGTGGGAGGCAGTAGGGCCCACGGCTCTATGAGTGGCCCGTTGTGACTGGGGCTCTACTGGACTTTCTGCAGGAGTTGCCGGGCTGCCACCTGCTAAAGAAGAGGATGTGTCACCCATACTTGCTGCTGGAATTTCTCCCCGGGCAGAGGTAAGGAAGGAAAAAAGCAGTGGGGGCCGGGACAGGAGGGGTACCTCAGGCAGGGAAATGGAAAGTTTCCAGACGAGCGCCCGGGGCCAGGACCATCCTGGCTGGCCTGCAGGCACCAAGTCGGCCTGCGTGCTGTTGCTGGTGTGACTCCAAGCCCCTTCCTCTAGTTTTTAGTCTTTGCACACATTCAGGTGTTTTACCTGGGAACGGTGGGAAAAGTTCAGCAGCAGCTGGCCTGGGGCTCAGCTCACGTTTAGTCAGAGACGCCTCCTCACAGTCCCCCAGCTTTGCAATGAGGACGCTCCTTGTGTGGGGGCTGCTGGCTGCATGGGAGATGATTCCCCACCTGTGACCAACTTAAGAATTGTTTACCACTGGAGCAAGTGCGCTGATAGGGTTTTCCTCTGTATGACCAGTGGGTTCAGTTTTTTTTTTTTCTTTTTTGGTTCAAAGTAAGTTTTATTCCTCTTTTTGTATTTATGGATATAAGCATGGAAATCATTCATTCATATAAATACGTCTATGGGAAGGACAGAACTTTTTTTTCTGTTTTATTTTCTTAAGTATTATTTATTTTTTAATTTTTGAATTTATTTTATTCATTTTTTTATACAGCAGGCTCTTATTGGTTATCTATTTTATACATATAAGTGTATATATGTCAATCCCAGGGTCGCAATTCATCCCACCACCACCACCCTGCCACTTTCCCCCCTTGGTGTCCATACATTTGTTCTCTACATCTGTGTCTCTATTTCTGCCTTGCAAACCAGTTCATCTTTACCATTTTTCTAGGTTCTACATGTATGCGTTAATATACGATATTTGTTTTTCTCTTTCTGACTTACTTCACTCTGTATGACAGTCTCTAGATCTATCCACGTCTCTACAAATGACCCAATTTCATTCCTTTTTATGGCTGAGTAATATTCCATTTTATATATGTAGCACATCTTTTCCGTTCGTCTGTCTATGGGCATTTAGGTTGCTTCCATGACCTGGCTATTGTAAATAGTGCTGCAATGAATATTGTGGTGAATATGTCTTTTTGAATTATGGTTTTCTCTGGGTATATGGCCAGTAGTGGGATTGCTGGGTCATATGGTAATTCTATTTTTAGTTTTTTAAGGAACCTCCATACTGTTCTCCATAGTGACTGTATCAATTTACATTCCCACAAATAGTGTAAGAGGGTTCCCTTTTCTCCACACCCTCTCCAGCATTTGTTGTTTGTAGATTTTCTGATGATGCCCATTCTAACTCGTGTGAGGTGATACCTCATTGTAGTTTTGGTTTATATTTCTCTAATAATTAGTGATGTTGAGTAGCTTTTCATGTGTTTCTTGGTCATCTGTATGTCTTCTTGGGACAAATGTCTATTTACGTCATCTGCCCATTTTTGGATTGGTTTGTTTGTTTTTTTACTGTTGAGCTGCATGAGCTGTTTATATACATTGGAGATTAATCCTTTGTCCATTGATTCGTTTGCAAATATTTTCTCCCATTCTGAGGGTTGTCTTTTCGTCTTGTTTGTAGTTTCCTTTGCTTTGCAAAAGCTTTTAGGTTTCATTTGCTCCCATTTGTTTTTTTTTTTTTTTATTCCATTACTCTAGGAGGTGGATCAAAAAAGATCTTGCTGTGATTTATGTCAAAGAGTATTCTTCCTATGTTTTCCTCTAAGAGTTTTATAGTGTCCGGTCTTACATTTCGGTCTCTAATCCATTTGGAGTTTATTTTTTGTGTATGGTGTTAGGGAGTGTTCTAATTTCATTCTTTTACATGTAACTGTCCATTTTTCCCAGCACCACTTATTGAAGAGACTGTCTTTTCTCCATTGTATACCCTTGCCTCCTTTGTCATAGATTAGTGGGCCATAGGTGTGTAGGTTTATCTCTGGGCTTTCTTTTTTTTTTTTTTCTTTTACATCTTTATTGGAGTATAATTGCTTTACAATTGTGTGTTAGTTTCTGCTGTATAAAAAAGTGAATCAGCTATGCGTATACATATAACACCATATCCCCTCCCTCTTGCACCTCCCTCTCACTCCCTTATCCCACCCTTTTAGGTGGTCACAAAGCACAGAGCTGATCTCCCTGTGCTATGTGGCTGCTTCCCAGTAGCTATCAATTTTACATTTGGTAGTGTATATATGTCCATACCACTCTCTCACTTTGTCCCAGCTTACCCTTCCCTCTCCCCATGTCCTCAAGTCCTTTCTCTACGTCTGTGTCCTTAATCCTTTCCTGCCCCTAGGTTCTTCATAAACTTTTTTTTTTTTAGATTCCATATATATGTGTTAGCATACGGTATTTGTTTTTCTCTTTCTGACTTACTTCACTCTGTAGGACAGACTCTAGATCCATCCACCTCACTAAAAATAACTCAATTTCGTTTCTTTTTATGGCTGAATAATGTTCCATTGTATATATGTGCCACATCTTCTTTATCCATTTATCTGTTGATGGACACTTAGTTTGCTTCCATGTCCTGGCTATTGTAAATAGAGCTACAGTGAACATTGTGGTACATGACTCTTTTTGAATTATGGTTTTCTCAGGGTAAATGTCCAGGAGTGGGTTTGCTGGGTTGTATGGTAGTTCTATTTTTAGTTTTTAAGGAAGCCCCATACCGTTCTCCCTAGTGGCTATATCAATTTACATTCCCACCAACAGTGCAAGAGGGTTCCTTTTTCTCCAATAAATGCCTCTCCAGCATTTACTGTTGGTAGATTTTTTGATGATGGCCATTCTGACTGGTGTGAGGTGATACCTCACTGTAGTTTTGATTTGCATTTCTCCAATGATTAGTGATGTTCAGCATCCTTTCATGTGTTTGTTGGCAACCTGTATATCTTCTTTGGAGAAATGTCTATTTAGGTCTTCTGCCCATTTTTGGATTGGGTTGTTTGGTTTTGTGATATTGAGCTACATGAGCTGCTTTTTGTAGATTAATCCTTTGCCATTTGCTTCATTTGAAAATATTTTCTCCCATTCTGATGGTTGTCTTTTCATCTTGCTTAAGTTTTCCTTTGCTGTGCAAAAGAATTTATGTTTCATTTGGTCCCATTTTTTAATTTTTGTTTTTATTTCCATTTCTCTAGGAGGTGGGTCAAAAAGGATCTTGCTGTGATTTATGTCATAGACTGTTCTGCTTATGTTTTCTTCTAAGAGTTTTATAGTGGCTGGTCTTATATTTAGGTCTCTAATCCATTTTGAGTTATTTTTGTGTATGGTGTTAGGGAGTGTACTAATTTCATTCTTTTACATGTAGCTGTCCAGTTTTCCCCCCACCACTTACTGAAGACACTGTCTTTTCTCCATTGTATACCCTTGCCTCCTTTGTCATAGATTAGTTAACCATAGGTACGTGGGTTTATCTCTGTGCTTTCTATCCTTTTCTATTGACCTATATTTCTGTTTTTGTGTCAGTACCATATTATCTTGATTTCTGTAGCTTTGTAATATAGTCTGAAGTCTGGAAGTCTGATTCCTCCAGCTCTTTTTTTCCCCCTCAAGACTGCTTTGGCTATCCAGGGTCTTTTGTGTCTCCCTATAAATTTTAAGATTTTTTTTTCTTGTTCTGTAGAAAATGCCAAAGGTATTTTGATCGGGATTGCATTGAATCTGTAGATTGCTTTGGGTAGTATAGTCATTTTCACAATATTGATTCTTCTAATCCAAGAACATGGTATATGTCTCCATCTGTTTATATCATCTTTGATTTCTTTCATCAGTGTCTTATAGTTTTCTGAGTACAGGTCTTTTACTTCCTTAGGTAGGTTTATTCCTAGGTATTTTATTCTTTTTGTTGCAGTGGTAATGGGATTGTTTCCTTAATTTCTCTTTCTGATCTTTCATTGTTAGTGTATAGGAATGCAAGCAATTTCTGTGCATTAATTTTGTATCCTGCAACTTTACCAAATTCATTGATTAGCTCCAGTGGTTTTCTGGTGGCGTCTTTAGGATTCTCTATCTATGATATCATGTCATCTGCAAACAGTGACAATTTTACTTCTTCTTTTCCTTTTTGTATTCCTTTTATTTCTTTTTCTTCTCTGATTGCCATGGCTAGGACTTCCAAAACTATGTTGAATAGCAGTGGTGAGAGTGGGCATCCTCGTCTTGTTTCTGATCTTAGAGGAAACGCTTTCAGTTTTTCACCATTGAGAATGCTGTTTGCTGTGGGTTTGTCATATATGGCCTTTATTATGTTGAGGTAGTTTCCGTCTATGCCCACACTCTGCAGAGTTTTTATCGTAAATGAGTGTTGAATTTTCTCAAAATCTTTTCCTTCATCTATTGAGATGATCATATGGTTTTATTCTACAATTTGTTAATATGGTGTATCACATTGATTTGTGTATATTGAAGAATCCTTGCATCCCTGGGAAAAACCCCACTTGATCATGGTGTATGATCCTTTTAATCTGTTGTTCGATTCTGTTTGCTAGTATTTTGTTGAGGATTTTTACATCTATATTCATCAGTGATATTGGTCTATAATTTTCTTTCCTTGTAGTATCTCTGTCTGATTTTGGTATCAGGGTGATGGTGGTCTCATAGAATGAGTTTGGGAGTGTTCCTTCCCCTGCAATTGTTTTGAAGAATTTGAGAAGGTTGGGTGTTAGCTCTTCTCTAAATGTTTGATAGAATTCACCTGTGATGCCATCTGGTTCTGGACTTTTGTTTGTTGGAAGATTTTTAATCACAGTTTCAATTTCATTGCTAGTGATAGGTTTGTTCATATTTTCTATTTCTTCCTGGTTCAATCTTTGAAGGTTATCCCTTTCTAAGAATTTGTCCATTTCTTCCAGATTGTCCATTTTATTGGCACAGAGTTGCTTGTAGTAGTCTCTTAGGATGCTTTGTATTCCTGTGGTGTCTGTTGTAACTTCTCCTTTTTCACTTCTAATTTTGTTGATTTGCATCCTCTCCCTCTTTTTCTTGAGTCTGGCTAAAGGTTGATCATTTTTGCTTATCTTCTCAAAGAACCAGCTTTTAGTTTTGTTGATCTTTGCTTCCGTTTTCTTTGTTTCTATTTCATTTATTTCTGCTCTGATCTTTAGGATTTCTTTCCTTCTACTAACTTTGGGTTTTGTTCTTCTTTCTCTACTTCCTCTAGGTGTAAGGTTAGATTGTTTATTTGAGATTTTTCTTGTTTCTTGAGGTAGGCTTGTATTGCTATAAACTTCCCTCTTAGAACCCCTTTTGCTGCATCCCATAGGTTTTGGTCATCGTGTTTTTGTTGTCATTTGTCTCTAGGTAGTTTTTGATTTCCCCTTTGATTTCTTCAGTGATCTCTTGGTTATTTAGTAACGTATTGTTTAGCCTCCATGTGTTTGTGTTTTTTACGGTTTTTTCCGTGTAATTGATTTCTAATCTCATAGCATTGTGGTCGGAACAGCTGCTTGATATGATTTCAGTTTTCTTAAATTTACTGAGGCTTTATCTGTGACCCAAGATGTGATCTATCCTGGAGAATGTTCCGTGTGCAGTTGAGAAGAACGTGTAATCTGCTGTTTTTGGATGGAATGTCCTATAAATATCAATGAACTCTATCTGGTCTATTGTGTCATTTAAAGCTTGTGTTTCCTTATTAATTTTCTGTCTGGCTGATCTCCACTGGTGTAAGTGAGCTGTTAAAGTCCCCCGCTATTATTGTGTTACTGTCGATTTCCTCTTTTATAGCTGTTAGCAGTTGCCTTATACATTGAGGTGCTCCTATGTTGGGTACATATATATTTATAATTGTTATGTCTTCTTCTTGGTTTGATCCCTTGACCATTATGTAGCGTCTTTCCTTGTCTCTTGTAACATTCTTTATTTTAAAGTCTATTTTATCTGATATGAGTATTGCTACTCCAGCTTTCTTTTGATTTTCATTAGCATAGAATATATTTTTCCATCGCCTCACTTTCAGTCTGTATGTGTCCCTAGGTCTGAAATGGGTCTCTTGTAGACAGCATATATATGGGTCTTGTTTTTGTATCCATTCAGCCAGTCTATGTCTTTTGGTTGGAACATTTAGTGCATTCACGTTTAAGGTAATTATCGATATGTATGTTCCTACTACTATTTTCTTAATTGTTATGGGTTTGTCTTGGTGGGTCCTTTTCTTCTCTTGTGTTTCCCACTTAGAGAAGTTCTTTTAGCATTTGGTGTAGAGCTGGTTGCATGGTGCTGAATTCTCTTAGCTTTTGCTTGTCTGTAAGGCTTTTGATTTCTCCATCAAATCTGAATGAGCTCTTTGCAGGGTGCAGTACTCTTGGTTGTAGGTTCTTCCCTTTCATCACTTTAAATTTATCATGCCACTTCCTTCTGGCTTGTAGATTTTCTGCTGAGAAATCAGCTGTTATCCTTATGGGATTTCCCTTGTATGTTATTTGTCATTTTTCCCTTGCTGCTTTCAATAATTTTTCTTTGTCGTTAATTTTTGTCAATTTGATTACTATGTGTCTTGTCATTTTTCTCCTTTGGTTTCTCCTGCCTGGGACACTCTGTGCTTCTGGACTTGGGTGGCTATTTCTTTTCCCATGCTAGGGAAGTTTTTGACCATAATCTCTTCAAATATATTCTCGGGTCCTTTCTCTCTCTCTTCTCCTTCTGGGACCCCTATAATGCGAATGTTGTTGCGTTTAATGTTGTCCCAGAGGACTCTTGGGGTGTCTTCATTTATTTTCATTCTTTTTCTTTATTCTGTTCCATGGCAGTGATTTCCACCTTTCTGTCTTCCAGGCCACTTATCCGTTCTTCTGCCACAGTTATTCTGCTACTGATTCCTTCTAGTGTATTTTTCATTTCAGTTATTACATTGTTCACCTCTGTTTGTTTGTTCTTTAATTCTTCTAGGTGTTTGTTCCTTAATTCTTCTAGGTCTTTGTTAAGCATTTCTTGTGTCTTCTCGATCTTTGCCTCCTTTCTTTTTCTAAGGTCTTGGCTCAACTTCACTATCATTATTCTGAATTCTTTTTCTGGAAGGTTCCCTATCTCCACCTCATTTCGTTTTTTTTCTGGGGTTTTATCTTGTTCCTTGATCTGGTATAAAGTCCTCTGCCTTTTCATTTTATCTATCTTCCTGTGAATGTGGTTTTCCTTCCACAGGCTGCAGAATTGTAGTTCTTCTTGCTTCTGCTGTCTGCTCTCTGGTGGATGAGTCTATCTTAGAGACTTGTGCAAGCTTCCTGATGGGAGGGACTGGTGGTGGGTATAGCTGGGTGTTGCTTTGGTGGGCAGAGCTTTAATCCGCTTGTCTACGGATTAAATAAAACTTTAATAAAAAGTTGAATCCGCTTGTCTGCTGATGCATGGGGCTGGGTTCCCTCCCTGTTGGTTGTTTGGCCTGAGGCGACCCAGCACTGGAGCCTACCTTGCTCTTGGTGGGGCTAATGGCGGACTCTGGGAGGGCTCACACCAAGGAGTATTTCCCAGAACTTCTGCTGCCAGTGTCGTTGTCCTCACGGTGAGCCACAGCCACAGCCACCAGCTGCCTCTGCAGGAGACCCTCTAAAAGTAGCAGGTAGTTCTTGTCATTCTCCTACGGGGTCACTGCTCCTTCCCCTGGGTCCTGATGTACACACTACTTTGTGTGTGCCCTCCAAGAGTGGAGTATCTGAGTGGAGTTGAGACTCTGAGACTCTGTGTGGAGTCGCACAGACTCTGGGTCCTGTGAAGCTTCGATGTTTTGTGATTCTAGAAATCCTATAGGAGACGGTCCACAGCAGGTGAAGCTAATGTTGTCAGTAGAGGTGTTGAAGCCAAAGATCTGCAGTTCCGGCTAGAGGTGCCGATGTACATACAGGACAAAATCATCTCGTGTGAATGTAGTTCAGGCATGTTTAAGATGAATGCAGTCATGTTAATGCCTACCATATTCTATCTTGAGCCTCTCCTCAGGGACCCCCTCCTCAGTTCCTGAGGCTCCTGTAAGTCATGTACAGGGGACTGGAGAGTGGGCTCTGTCCAGTCTGAGCCCTGAGTTACCCTGTGTGTATCTTAGGATACTTTGTATTTCTGTGGTGTCTGTTGTAACATCATCTCTTTCATTTCAGATTTATTTGGGCCCTCTCTTTTTTAACAAAACATACTACTGTTGTCTTTTATTCTTTACAGAAGTGTAATCAGTGTTTGATCTACTATCCTTACCCTATGTATACTTTTTGCAGTGAGACTTTTACTTTTCTTTGTTTCCTTGTTACTATCAATAATTAGTGAGACTTCTTTTAAGCTACCTTCAACATTGCTTATAAAGCTGCTTTATTAGTGATGACAGAGCCTTAATGGAAGTCATGTTCTGGTTGTAAATTAGAATGCAATGTGCCAGCAAAAAGCCCCTTAAGTTTATGTCTCATTACTTCTTGTTCTTTTTTTAATTTAATTTTTATTTTTTGTCAGAGCAAATTTGATTAAAATGTTTTGTTTCTTCTAGGTGTGCAAGATGTGGTTCTTTTAAACATATACATATATCTATTCTTCTTTGGATCATTTTCCCATGTAGGTTATGACACCATGTTGAGTAGTCTTGTCTTGGTATTACGTAGGTCTTTGGTGATTACATATTTCACATGTGTTTCTATATCTATCTTAACCCCAATATCCTAATGTATCCAATCCTCACACCTTTCCATTTGGTGAACCCTAAGTTTGTTTAATGAATCTGTGATTGCATTTCTCTGTGGAAATATCTTCATTGGTATCAATTTTTAGCTAAGACCTATAAGTGATATTATAGGATATGTGTCTTTTGCTTTCTGACTTAGTACAATTTGCCTGATTAACTCAAGAATCATACACAGTGCTGCAATTGACATTGTTTTGTTTTTTTCCCTGGCTCATATTCCATCTGTACGTGTACCAGTTATTCTTTGGCCACGCACCTCTTGATGGACTTTTTGGTTGCCTCCATGTCTTGGTTATTGTAATACTGCTGCAATGCACATTTGCTTGCCTGTGTCTTTCCAGTTCTATCTCCTTATGTTATAGGCCAAGGAGTGGGCTTGCTGTATCATATGGTAGCTCAGTGTGTACGTTTTAAAGGCACCACCATTCAGTTCTCATTAGTGGCTCTTTCCAGGTTATGTCCCACTTAAAATTGAGGGTATGCATTTCTCCAAAACGCCTTCAATATTTATTGTTTGTAGTTTGCTTGCTGCTGGTTATTCTAACAGGTGCGAGCTGATACCTCTGTGTGGTTGAATTTGCATGTGTCCCATAATCTGTTGAAATTGATCTTTAAAGCATGCTCTTTTTATTTATCAAACTGTGATTACAGCTTAGTTCTTCAAATTGTTTTCTTAAAGTAAGTGTCACATTTTGAAAAGTTTTGGCCATTACCTCCCTCAAGACATTTTGAGGGCAGGTTTCATTTACAGCCCTGAAGTACTTGTTCATATGAAGTGACCATTAACACAGGTATTAAAGCTGCTTTTGCAGGTAACGGCCAGAGGGCAGCAGCCTTTTTACGTTCCCCAATCTGGTAACTAGGGAAAGAGACCTTCAGCTGCAAGAGTGTCCAGCTTTATTTCTCATCCAGCTGTGGGTCTAGATATGGTCAAACAAGGTTGCATCACAGCCCAGGAACGAATTATGTAAAATTTCCTCTCTCTATCACTGTCTTAGTTTTTTGGGTTTTTTAAAGTTATTTATTTTAAAATGGGGTTTCGCTGCTTTTCACTGCTGTGTTTAGCCCGCTTTACACCCACTTGACTCACTTAAAGAGAGATATCAATACATAGGTTTTAAGATTCTTACTAGTCAGATATATTCTTGTGCGGTGAATAGAGGGTGTTGCGTCCAGTTCACTGAGCAAGGAGTAGGTCTTGTCTATTACATATTTGATTTATGGAGTGATATCTGTGCTAATTTCAAATCCCGGGTTTATGCATCACCCACCTCACCTTTCCCGTTAAGCAGCCATAGTGTGTTTTGAAAATGTGTGACTCTGTTCTGTTTTGTAAATCAGTTTAAGTGTAGCGATTTTTACATTCCCTATATAAGTGATGTCTTTGATAAGTGTCTTTTTCTATGTGACTTATTTCACTTAAAATCATCATACCTACATCCACTCATCATGCTGCTAGTAGCCTTATGACATTGATTTCATGGCTGAGTGATATTCCATTGTACATAAGTACCACAACTTCTTTATCAATTTTCCTCTTCCTGGGATGTTTAAGGAGTACAGAAGTGGAGGTTCTTGGGAACAGAGCAGCCCTAAACTTTGGGGTGCCTGTGTCTTGATGATTTTTAGTTTTCCCAATTTATACGCCCATGATTTGAAGTGCCCTATGCTCACTAAGCTGTGTTTTTTAGATGTTTCAGGACACACCGTACAATTCTCCAGAGTGGCTGTTGGCAAATTACATCCCACCCATCAGCATAGCAAGGCTCCGATTTCTACATGGACTGTCCTGCTTTTCTGGTTTTTACACTTTTTTCAGCATGACCCTTTGACCAATGGGAAGCGAGACTTCTTTATAGCGCTGATTTGCCTTTCCAGGTTGCTTGGTTGGCCAAAAAGGGCGTATGCGTTTTTTCCTGAATATATTCAGGAAAAAACGCATACGCCCTTTTGGGCCAAGGGCATCATTGTCCACGTTTTGCCACTTTTCATGTGCTTTAAAGGTGATTCGAATCTACCTCCTGAAATCTGTTTCCTGCAATTCTGCTTTGCTTTCAACTCCTCTTGGTTGCCTTCCCTCAATATATTTGTGGCCAAGAGTTATCATTTATAACTCTGCAGGTCTCTGAATTGCAGTGCCCCTGAGCTCCATTTTTCAACTCGCTTTCTTGGGAGCTGGCCGCAAAGCACAGGATTGCTTCAGGCCCTATTCTGGTTCCGGCGTGCAGGCTGAGCCTGTGGTTAATTCTTCTTCCTGATGGGAAAATACAGTGACCTGGGCCTGTCCCAAAACCTAGATCTAGTCTCTCATTGGTTGCCCCTCTTCCCTTTCATCCTCAAAACAAATTGCAACCTGAACGGAACAGGAGGTTAAAGGTGCTGATTCCCCAAGTAGGGAGATTGCTAGTAAAGTAGCTGGAATGGCGAACCCGAACACAAGGAGATGAGAAATGAGGTGCGTTTTAGAAACCTTTCAAAATCACACGGTGTACCATCATCTAGGTTTCTCATGCATGTTTTCGATGTAGGAAGATGCCCTTGAAACTGGAGATTTGGGACCCATGGGATGGGTACCACGCAGTATTACTTTAAAGGGTCTGCGTTTGCTCACCCAACCTCACACAACCACTCAACCCCAAGAGTGTCCACCCTTATGTCTCATCCAGCTGTGGGTCTAGATATGGTCAATCCAGGTTGCATCACAGCCTCTGAACGAATTTTGTAAGAATTTCTCTCTCTTTCACTGTCTTTGTTTTACGGGTTTTTAAAAGTAATTTATTTTTATAATGGGGTTTAGCTGCCTTTCATGGCTGTGTTTATGCGGCTTTACACCCACTTGACTCACTTCCAGACAGATATCAATACATAGGTTTTAAGATTCTTACTAGTCACATATATTCTTGTGCGGGGAATAGGGGGTGTTGAGTCCAGTTCACTGAGCAAGGAGTAGGTCTTGTCTATTACATATTGGGTGTATGGAACGGTATCTGAGCGAATTTGAAACCCTTGTTTTATGCATCACCCCACCTCACCTTTCCTGTTAAGCAGCTATAGTGTGTTTTCTAAACGTGTGACTATGTTCTGTTTTGTAATTCAGTTCAAGTGTAGCGGTTTTTACATTCCCTCTATAAGTGATAGCTTATGATAAGTGTCTTTTTCTGTGTGACTTATTTCACTTAGAATCGTCGTACCTAACTCCACTCATCTTGCTTCTACTAGCCTTATGACATTGATTTCATGTCTGAGTGATATTCCATTGTACATAAGGACCACAACTTCTTCATCCATTTTTCTCTTTCCTGGGATATTTAAGGTGTCATGAAGTGGAGGTTCTTGTCAACAGAGCAGCCCTAAACTTTCCGGTGCCTGTGTCTTGCTGATTTTTAGTTTTTCCAATTTATACGCCCATGAGTGGACGTGCCCTATGCTCCCTAAGCTGTTTTTTTCCGATTTTTCAGGACACAACGTATACTTCTCCAGAGTGGCTGTTGGCAATTTACATCCCGCCCATCAGTGTAGCAAGGCTGCCATTTCTCCATGGCCTGTCCTGCATTTCTGGTTTTGACACTTTTTGCAGCATGGCCCTTTTGAACGATGGGAAGCGAGACTTCTTTGTAGCGCTGATTTGCCTTTCCAGGTTGCTTGGTTGGCCAAAAAGGGCGTATGCGTTTTTTCCTGAATATATTCAGGAAAAAACGCATACGCCCTTTTTGGCCAAGGGCATCATTGTCGACGTTTTGCCGCTTTTCATGTGCTTTAAAGGCGATTCGTATCTACCTCCTGAAATCTGTTTCCTGCAATTCTGCCTTGCTTTCAAATCCTCTTCGTTGCCTTCCCTCAATATATCTGTGGATGAGAGTTATCATTTATAACTCTGCGGGTTTGTGAATTGCAGTTTCCCTGAGCTCCATTTTTCAACTGTCTTTTTTGGGAGCTGGCCGCAAAAGCGCGGGATTGCCTCAGGCCCTATTCTGCTTCTGGGCGGCAGGCTGAGCCTGTGGTTAATTCTTCTTCCTGTTGGGAAAATAGAGTGACCTGTGCCTGTCCCAACACCTAGATCTAGTCTCTCATTGGTTGCCCCTCTTCCCGTTCATCCTCAGGAAAAATTGCAACCTGTAGGGAACAGGAGGTTAAAGGTGCTGATTCTCCAAGTAGGGAGATTGCTAGTAAAGTAGCTGGAATGGCGAAACCGAGCACAAGGAGATGAGAAATGAGGTGCGTTTTAGAAACCTTTCAAAATCACACGGTGTACCATCTTCTGGGTTTCTCATGCATGTTTTCGATGTAGGAAGATGCCCTTGAACCTGGAGATTTGGGACCCATGGGATGGGTACCACGCAGTATTACTTTAAAGGGTCTGCGTTTGCTCACCCAACCTCACCCAACCTCTCAGCCCCAAGAGTGTCCACCCTTATGTCTCATCCAGGTGTGGGTGTAGATATGGTTAATCCAGGTTGCATCACAGCCTCTGAACGAATTTTGTAAGAATTTCTCTCTCTTTCACTGTCTTTGTTTTACGGGTTTTTAAAAGTAATTTATTTTTATAATGGGGTTTAGCTGCTTTTCATGGTTGTGTTTATGCGGCTTTACACCCACTTGACTCACTTCCAGACAGATATCAATACATAGGTTTTAAGATTCTTACTAGTCATATATATTCTTGTGCGGGGAATAGGGGGTGTTGAGTCCAGTTCACTGAGCAAGGAGTAGGTCTTGTCTATTACATATTGGGTGTATGGAACGGTATCTGAGCAAATTTGAAACCCTTGTTTTATGCATCACCCCACCTCACCATTCCCGTTAAGCAGCCATAGTGTGTTTTCTAAACGTGTGACTCTGTTCTGTTTTGTAATTCAGTTCAAGTATAGCGGTTTTTACATTCCCTCTATAAGTGATAGCTTATGATAAGTGTCTTTTTCTGTGTGACTTATTTCACTTAGAATCGTCGTACCTAACTCCACTCATCTTGCTTCTACTAGCCTTATGACATTGATTTCATGTCTGAGTGATATTCCATTGTACATAAGGACCACAACTTGTTTATCCATTTTTCTCTTTCCTGGGATATTTAAGGTGTCATGAAGTGAAGGTTCTTGTCAACAGAGCAGCCCTAAACTTTCCGGTGCCTGTGTCTTGCTGATTTTTAGTTTTTCCAATTTATACGCCCATGAGTGGACGTGCCCTATGCTCCCTAAGCTGTTTTTTTTCGATGTTTCAGGACACAACGTACACTTCTCCAGAGTGGTTGTTGGCAATTTACATCCCGCCCATCAGTGTAGCAAGGCTGCCATTTCTCCATGGCCTGTCCTGCATTTCTGGTTTTGACACTTTTTGCAGCATGGCCCTTTTGACCGATGGGAAGCGAGACTTCTTTGTAGCGCTGATTTGCCTTTCCAGGTTGCTTGGTTGGCCAAAAAGGGCGTATGCGTTTTTTCCTGAATATATTCAGGAAAAAACGCATACGCCCTTTTTGGCCAAGGGCATCATTGTCGACGTTTTGCCGCTTTTCATGTGCTTTAAAGGCGATTCTTATCTACCTCCTGAAATCTGTTTCCTGCAATTCTGCCTTGCTTACAAATCCTCTTCGTTGCCTTCCCTCAATATATCTGTGGATGAGAGTTATCATTTATAACTCTGCGGGTTTGTGAATTGCAGTTTCCCTGAGCTCCATTTTTCAACTGTCTTTTTTGGGAGTTGGCCGCAAAAGCGCGGGATTGCCTCAGGCCCTATTCTGCTTCTGGGCGGCAGGCTGAGCCTGTGGTTAATTCTTCTTCCTGTTGGGAAAATAGAGTGACCTGTGCCTGTCCCAACACCTAGATCTAGTCTCTCATTGGTTGCCCGTCTACCCGTTCATCCTCAGGACAAATTGCAACCTGTAGGGAACAGGAGGTTAAACGTGCTGATTCTCCAAGTAGGGAGATTGCTAGTAAAGTAGCTGGAAAGGCGAACCCGAGCACAAGGAGATGAGAAATGAGGTGCGTTTTAGAAACGTTTCAAAATCACACGGTGTACCATCTTCTGGGTTTCTCATGCATGTTTTCGATGTAGGAAGATGCCCTTCAACCTGGAGATTTGGGACCCATGGGATGGGTACCATGCAGTTTTACTTTAAAGGGTCTGCGTTTGCTCACCCAACCTCACCCAGCCTCTCAGCCCCAAGAGTGTCCACCCTTATGTCTCATCCAGCTGTGGGTCTAGATATGGTCAATCCAGGTTGCATCACAGCCTCTGAACGAATTTTGTAAAAATTTCTCTCTCTTTCACTGTCTTTGTTTTACGGGTTTTTAAAAGTAATTTATTTTTATAGTGGGGTTTAGCTGCTTTTCACGGCTGTGTTTATGCGGTTTACACCTTCTTGACTCACTTCCAGAGAGATATCATTACATAGGTTTTAAGATTCTTACTAGTCAGATATATTCTTGTGCAGTGAATAGGGGGTGTTGAGTTCAGTTCACTGAGCAAGGAGTAGGTCTTGTCTATTACATATTGGGTGTATGGAACGGTATCTGAGCTAATTTGAAACCCTTGTTTTATGCATCACCCCACCTCACCTTTCCCGTTAAGCAGCCATAGTGTGTTTTCTAAACGTGTGACTCTGTTCTCTTTTGTGATTCATTTCAAGTGTAGAGGTTTTTACATTCCCTCTATAAGTGATAGCTTATGATAAGTGTCTTTTTCTGTGTGACTTATTTCACTTAGAATCGTCGTTCCTAACTCCACTCATCTTGCTTCTACTAGCCTTATAACATTGATTTCATGTCTGAGTGATATTCCATTGTACATAAGGACCACAACTTCTTTATCCATTTTTCTCTTTCCTGGGATATTTAAGGTGTCATGAAGTGGAGGTTCTTGTCAACAGAGCAGCCCTAAACTTTGGGGTGCCTGTGTCTTGCTGATTTTTACTTTTTTCCAATTTATACGCCCATGAGTGGACGTGCCCTATGCTCCCTAAGCTGTTTTTTTTCGATGTTTCAGGACACAACGTACACTTCTCCAGAGTGGCTGTTGGCAATTTACATCCCGCCCATCAGTGTAGCAAGGCTGCCATTTCTCCATGGCCTGTCCTGCATTTCCGGTTTTGACACTTTTTGCAGCATGGCCCTTTTCACCGATGGGAAGCGAGACTTCTTTGTAGCGCTGATTTGCCTTTCCAGGTTGCTTGGTTGGCCAAAAAGGGCGTGTGCGTTTTTTCCTGAATATATTCAGGAAAAAACGCATACGCCCTTTTTGGCCAAGGGCATCATTGTGGACGTTTTGCCGCTTTTCATGTGCTTTAAAGGCGATTCGTATCTACCTCCTGAAATCTGTTTCCTGCAATTCTGCCTTGCTTTCAAATCCTCTTCGTTGCCTTCCCTCAATATATCTGTGGATGAGAGTTATCATTTATAACTCTGCGGGTTTGTGAATTGCAGTTTCCCTGAGCTCCATTTTTCAACTGTCTTTTTTGGGAGCTGGCCGCAAAAGCGCGGGATTGCCTCAGGCCCTATTCTGCTTCTGGGCGGCAGGCTGAGCCTGTGGTTAATTCTTCTTCCTGTTGGGAAAATAGAGTGACCTGTGCCTGTCCCAACACCTAGATCTAGTCTCTCATTGGTTGCCCCTCTTCCCGTTCATCCTCAGGACAAATTGCAACCTGTAGGGAACAGGAGGTTAAAGGTGCTGATTCTCCAAGTAGGGAGATTGCTAGTAAAGTAGCTGGAATGGCGAAACCGAGCACAAGGAGATGAGAAATGAGGTGCGTTTTAGAACCCTTTGAAAATCACACGGTGTACCATCTTCTGGGTTTCTCATGCATGTTTTCGATGTAGGAAGATGCCCTTGAACCTGGAGATTTGGGACCCATGGGATGGGTACCATGCAGTATTACTTTAAAGGGTCTGCGTTTGCTCACCCAACCTCTCAGACCCAAGAGTGTCCACCCTTATGTCTCATCCAGCTGTGGGTCTAGATATGGCCAATCCAGGTTGCATCACAGCCTCTGAACGAATTTTGTAAGAATTTCTCTCTCTTTCACTGTCTTTGTTTTACGGGTTTTTAAAAGTAATTTATTTTTATAATGGGGTTTAGCTGCTTTTCACGGCTGTGTTTATGCAGTTTACACCCTCTTGACTCACTTCCAGAGAGATATCATTACATAGGTTTTAAGATTCTTACTAGTCAGATATATTCTTGTGCGGTGAATAGGGGGTGTTGCGTTCAGTTCACTGAGCAAGGAGTAGGTCTTGTCTATTACATATTGGGTGTATGGAACGGTATCTGAGCTAATTTGAAACCTTTGTTTTATGCATCACCCCACCTCACCTTTCCCGTTAAGCAGATAGTGTGTTTTCTAAACGTGTGACTCTGTTCTGTTTTGTAATTCAGTTCAAGTGTAGCGGTTTTTACATTCCCTCTATAAGTGATAGCTTATGATAAGTGTCTTTTTCTGTGTGACTTATTTCACTTAGAATCGTCGTACCTAACTCCACTCATCTTGCTTCTACTAGCCTTATGAGACATTGATTTCATGTCTGAGTGATATTCCATTGTACATAAGGACCACAACTTCTTTATCCATTTTTCTCTTTCCTGGGATATTTAAGGTGTCATGAAGTGGAGGTTCTAGTCAACAGAGCAGCCCTAAACTTTCCGGTGCCTGTGTCTTGCTGATTTTTAGTTTTTCCAATTTATACGCCCATGAGTGGACGTGCCCTATGCTCCCTAAGCTGTTTTTTTTCCATGTTTCAGGACACAACGTACACTTCTCCAGAGTGGCTGTTGGCAATTTACATCCCGCCCATCAGTGTAGCAAGGCTGCCATTTCTCTATGGCCTGTCCTGCATTTCTGGTTTTGACACTTTTTGCAGCATGGCCCTTTTCACCGATGGGAAGCGAGACTTCTTTGTAGCGCTGATTTGCCTTTCCAGGTTGCTTGGTTGGCCAAAAAGGGCGTATGCGTTTTTTCCTGAATATATTCAGGAAAAAACGCATACGCCCTTTTTGGCCAAGGGCATCATTGTCGACGTTTTGCCGCTTTTCATGTGCTTTAAAGGCGATTCATATCTACCTGCTGAAATCTGTTTCCTGCAATTCTGCCTTGCTTTCAAATCCTCTTCGTTGCCTTCCCTCAATATATCTGTGGATGAGAGTTATCATTTATAACTCTGCGGGTTTGTGAATTGCAGTTTCCCTGAGCTCCATTTTTCAACTGTCTTTTGTGGGAGCTGGCCGCAAAAGCGCGGGATTGCCTCAGGCCCTATTCTGCTTCTGGGTGGCAGGCTGAGCCTGTGGTTAATTCTTCTTCCTGTTTGGGAAAATAGAGTGACCTGTGCCTGTCCCAACACCTAGATCTAGTCTCTCATTGGTTGCCCCTCTTCCCGTTCATCCTCAGGACAAATTGCAACCTGTAGGGAACAGGAGGTTAAAGGTGCTGATTCTCCAAGTAGGGAGATTGCTAGTAAAGTAGCTGGAATGGCGAAACCGAGCACAAGGAGATAAGAAATGAGGTGCGTTTTAGAAACCTTTCAAAATCACACGGTGTACCATCTTCTGGGTTTCTCATGCATGTTTTCGATGTAGGAAGATGCCCTTGAACCTGGAGATTTGGGACCCATGGGATGGGTACCACGCAGTATTACTTTAAAGGGTCTGCGTTTGCTCACCCAACCTCACCCAACCTCTCAGCCCCAAGAGTGTCCACCCTTATGTCTCATCCAGCTGTGGGTCTTGATATGGTCAATCCAGGTTGCATCACAGCCTCTGAACGAATTTTGAAAGAATTTCTCTCTCTTTCACTGTCTTTGTTTTATGGGTTTTTAAAAGTAATTTATTTTTATAATGGGGTTTAGCTGCTTTTCATGGCTGTGTTTATGCGGCTTTACACCCACTTGACTCACTTCAAGAGAGATATCAATACATAGGTTTTAAGATTCTTACTAGTCACATATATTCTTGTGTGGTGAATAGGGGGTGTTGAGTCCAGTTCACGGAGCAAGGAGTAGGTCTTGTCTATTACATATTGGGTGTATGGAACGGTATCTGAGCGAATTTGAAACCCTTGTTTTATGCATCACCCCACCTCACCATTCCCGTTAAGCAGCCATAGTGTGTTTTCTAAACGTGTGACTCTGTTCTGTTTTGTAATTCAGTTCAAGTGTAGCGGTTTTTACATTCCCTCTATAAGTGATAGCTTATGATAAGTGTCTTTTTCTGTGTGACTTATTTCACTTAGAATCGTCGTACCTAACTCCACTCATCTTGCTTCTACTAGCCTTATGACATTGATTTCATGTCTGAGTGATATTCCATTGTGCATAAGGACCACAACTTCTTTATCCATTTTTTTCTTTCCTGGGATATTTAAGGTGTCATGAAGTGGAGGTTCTTGTCAACAGAGCAGCCCTAAACTTTCCGGTGCCTGTGTCTTGCTGATTTTTAGTTTTTCCAATTTATACGCCCATGAGTGGACGTGCCCTATGCTCCCTAAGCTGTTTTTTTTCCATGTTTCAGGACACAGCGTACACTTCTCCAGAGTGGTTGTTGGCAATTTACATCCCGCCCATCAGTGTAGCAAGGCTGCCATTTCTCCATGGCCTGTCCTGCATTTCTGGTTTTGACACTTTTTGCAGCATGGCCCTTTTCACCGATGGGAAGCGAGACTTCTTTGTAGCGCTGATTTGCCTTTCCAGGTTGCTTGGTTGGCCAAAAAGGGCGTATGCGGTTTTTCCTGAATATATTCAGGAAAAAACGCATACGCCCTTTTTGGCCAAAGGCATCATTGTCGACGTTTTGCCGCTTTTCATGTGCTTTAAAGGCGATTCGTATCTACCTGCTGAAATCTGTTTCCTGCAATTCTGCCTTGCTTTCAAATCCTCTTCGTTGCCTTCCCTCAATATATCTGTGGATGAGAGTTATCATTTATAACTCTGCGGGTTTGTGAATTGCAGTTTCCCTGAGCTCCATTTTTCAACTGTCTTTTTTGGGAGCTGGCCGCAAAAGCGCGGGATTGCCTCAGGCCCTATTCTGCTTCTGGGCGGCAGGCTGAGCCTGTGGTTAATTCTTCTTCCTGTTGGGAAAATAGAGTGACCTGTGCCTGTCCCAACACCTAGATCTAGTCTCTCATTGGTTGCCCCCTTCCCTTTCATCCTCAGGACAAATTGCAACCTGTACGGAACAGGAGGTTAAAGGTGCTGATTAGCCAAGTAGGGAGATTACTAGTAAAGTAGCTGGAATGGCGAAACCGAGCACAAGGAGATGAGAAATGAGGTGCGTTTTAGAAACCTTTCAAAATCATATGGTGTACCATCTTCTGGTTTTCTCATGCATGTTTTCGATGTAGGAAGATGACCTTGAACCTGGAGATTTGGGACCCATGGGATGGGTACCACGCAGTATTACTTTAAAGGGTCTGCGTTTGCTCACCCAACCTCACCCAACCTCTCAGCCCCAAGAGTGTCCACCCTTATGTCTCATCCAGCTGTGGGTCTAGATATGGTCAATCCAGGTTGCATCACAGCCTCTGAACGAATTTTGTAAGAATTTCTCTCTCTTTCACTGTCTTTGTTTTACGGGTTTTTAAAAGTAATTTATTTTTATAATGGGGTTTAGCTGCTTTTCATGGTTGTGTTTATGCGGCTTTACACCCACTTGACTCACTTCCAGACAGATATCAATACATAGGTTTTAAGATTCTTACTAGTCACATATATTCTTGTGCGGGGAATAGGGGGTGTTGAGTCCAGTTCACTGAGCAAGGAGTAGGTCTTGTCTATTACATATTGGGTGTATGGAACGGTATCTGAGCGAATTTGAAACCCTTGTTTTATGCATCACCCCACCTCACCATTCCCGTTAAGCAGCCATAGTGTGTTTTCTAAACGTGTGACTCTGTTCTGTTTTGTAATTCAGTTCAAGTGTAGCGGTTTTTACATTCCCTCTATAAGTGATAGCTTATGATAAGTGTCTTTTTCTGTGTGACTTATTTCACTTAGAATCGTCGTACCTAACTCCACTCATCTTGCTTCTACTAGCCTTATGACATTGATTTCATGTCTGAGTGATATTCCATTGTACATAAGGACCACAACTTCTTTATCCATTTTTCTCTTTCCTGGGATATTTAAGGTGTCATGAAGTGGAGGTTCTTGTCAACAGAGCCGCCCTAAACTTTCTGGTGCCTGTGTCTTGCTGATTTTTAGTTTTTCCAATTTATACGCCCATGAGTGGACGTGCCCTATGCTCCCTAAGCTGTTTTTTTTTCCATGTTTCAGGACACAACGTACACTTCTCCAGAGTGGCTGTTGGCAATTTACATCCCGCCCATCAGTGTAGCAAGGCTGCCATTTCTCCATGGCCTGTCCTGCATTTCTGGTTTTGACACTTTTTGCAGCATGGCCCTTTTGACCGATGGGAAGCGAGACTTCTTTGTAGCGCTGATTTGCCTTTCCAGGTTGCTTGGTTGGCCAAAAAGGGCGTATGCGTTTTTTCCTGAATATATTCAGGAAAAAACGCATACGCCCTTTTTGGCCAAGGGCATCATTGTCGACGTTTTGCCGCTTTTCATGTGCTTTAAAGGCGATTCGTATCTACCTCCTGAAATCTGTTTCCTGCAATTCTGCCTTGCTTTCAAATCCTCTTCGTTGCCTTCCCTCAATATATCTGTGGATGAGAGTTATCATTTATAACTCTGCGGGTTTGTGAATTGCAGTTTCCCTGAGCTCCATTTTTCAACTGTCTTTTTTGGGAGCTGGCCGCAAAAGCGCGGGATTGCCTCAGGCCCTATTCTGTTTCTGGGCGGCAGGCTGAGCCTGTGGTTAATTCTTCTTCCTGTTGGGAAAATAGAGTGACCTGTGCCTGTCCCAACACCTAGATCTAGTCTCTCATTGGTTGCCCCTCTTCCCGTTCATCCTCAGGACAAATTGCAACCTGTAGGGAACAGGAGGTTAAAGATGCTGATTCTCCAAGTAGGGAGATTGCTAGTAAAGTAGCTGGAATGGCGAAACCGAGCACAAGGAGATGAGAAATGAGGTGCGTTTTAGAAACCTTTCAAAATCACACGGTGTACCATCTTCTGGGTTTCTCATGCATGTTTTCGATGTAGGAAGATGCCCTTGAACCTGGAGATTTGGGACCCATGGGATGGGTACCACGCAGTATTACTTTAAAGGGTCTGCGTTTGCTCACCCAACCTCACCCAACCTCTCATCCCCAAGAGTGTCCACCCTTATGTCTCATCCAGCTGTGGGTCTTGATATGGTCAATCCAGGTTGCATCACAGCCTCTGAACGAATTTTGTAAGAATTTCTCTCTCTTTCACTGTCTTTGTTTTATGGGTTTTTAAAAGTAATTTATTTTTATAATGGGGTTTAGCTGCTTTTCATGGCTGTGTTTATGCGGCTTTACACCCACTTGACTCACTTCCAGAGAGATATCAATACATAGGTTTTAAGATTCTTACTAGTCACATATATTCTTGTGTGGTGAATAGGGGGTGTTGAGTCCAGTTCACTGAGCAAGGAGTAGGTCTTGTCTATTACATATTGGGTGTATGGAACGGTATCTGAGCGAATTTGAAACCCTTGTTTTATGCATCACCCCACCTCACCTTTCCCGTTAAGCAGCCATAGTGTGTTTTCTAAACGTGTGACTCTGTTCTGTTTTGTAATTCAGTTCAAGTGTAGCGGTTTTTACATTCCCTCTGTAAGTGATAGCTTATGATAAGTGTCTTTTTCTGTGTGACTTATTTCACTTAGAATCGTCGTACCTAACTCCACTCATCTTGCTTCTACTAGCCTTATGAGACATTGATTTCATGTCTGAGTGATATTCCATTGTACATAAGGACCACAACTTCTTTATCCATTTTTCTCTTTCCTGGGATATTTAAGGTGTCATGAAGTGGAGGTTCTTGTCAACAGAGCAGCCCTAAACTTTCGGGTGCCTGTGTCTTGCTGATTTTTAGTTTTTCTAATTTATAAGCCCTTGAGTGGACGTGCCCTATGCTCCTTAAGCTGTTTTTTTTCCATGTTTCAGGACACAACGTACACTTCTCCAGAGTGGCTGTTGGCAATTTACATCCCGCCCATCAGTGTAGCAAGGCTGCCATTTCTCCATGGCCTGTCCTGCATTTCTGGTTTTGACACTTTTTGCAGCATGGCCCTTTTCACCGATGGGAAGCGAGACTTCTTTGTAGCGCTGATTTGCCTTTCCAGGTTGCTTGGTTGGCCAAAAAGGGCGTATGCGTTTTTTCCTGAATATATTCAGGAAAAAATGCATACGACCTTTTTGGCCAAGGGCATCATTGTGGACGTTTTGCCGCTTTTCATGTGCTTTAAAGGCGATTCGTATCTACCTCCTGAAATCTGTTTCCTGCAATTCTGCCTTGCTTTCAAATCCTCTTCGTTGCCTTCCCTCAATATATCTGTGGATGAGAGTTATCATTTATAACTCTGCGGGTTTGTGAATTGCAGTTTCCCTGAGCTCCATTTTTCAACTGTCTTTTTTGGGAGCTGGCCGCAAAAGCGCGGGATTGCCTCAGGCCCTATTCTGCTTCTGGGCGGCAGGCTGAGCCTGTGGTTAATTCTTCTTCCTGTTGGGAAAATAGAGTGACCTGTGCCTGTCCCAACACCTAGATCTAGTCTCTCATTGGTTGCCCCTCTTCCCGTTCATCCTCAGGACAAATTGCAACCTGTAGGGAACAGGAGGTTAAAGGTGCTGATTCTCCAAGTAGGGAGATTGCTAGTAAAGTAGCTGGAATGGCGAAACCGAGCACAAGGAGATGAGAAATGAGGTGCGTTTTAGAAACCTTTCAAAATCACACGGTGTACCATCTTCTGGGTTTCTCATGCATGTTTTCGATGTAGGAAGATGCCCTTGAACCTGGAGATTTGGGACCCATGGGATGGGTACCACGCAGTATTACTTTAAAGGGTCTGCGTTTGCTCACCCAACCTCACCCAACCTCTCAGCCCCAAGAGTGTCCACCCTTATGTCTCATCCAGCTGTGGGTCTTGATATGGTCAATCCAGGTTGCATCACAGCCTCTGAACGAATTTTGTAAGAATTTCTCTCTCTTTCACTGTCTTTGTTTTATGGGTTTTTAAAAGTAATTTATTTTTATAATGGGGTTTAGCTGCTTTTCATGGCTGTGTTTATGCGGCTTTACACCCACTTGACTCACTTCCAGAGAGATATCAATACATAGGTTTTAAGATTCTTACTAGTCACATATATTCTTGTGTGGTGAATAGGGGGTGTTGAGTCCAGTTCACTCAGCAAGGAGTAGGTCTTGTCTATTACATATTGGGTGTATGGAACTGTATCTGAGCGAATTTGAAACCCTTGTTTTATGCATCACCCCACCTCACCATTCCCGTTAAGCAGCCATAGTGTGTTTTCTAAACGTGTGACTCTGTTCTGTTTTGTAATTCAGTTCAAGTGTAGCGGTTTTTACATTCCCTCTATAAGTGATAGCTTATGATAAGTGTCTTTTTCTGTGTGACTTATTTCACTTAGAATCGTCGTACCTAACTCCACTCATCTTGCTTCTACTAGCCTTATGAGACATTGATTTCATGTCTGAGTGATATTCCATTGTACATAAGGACCACAACTTCTTTATCCATTTTTCTCTTTCCTGGGATATTTAAGGTGTCATGAAGTGGAGGTTCTAGTCAACAGAGCAGCCCTAAACTTTCCGGTGCCTGTGTCTTGCTGATTTTTAGTTTTTCCAATTTATACGCCCATGAGTGGACGTGCCCTATGCTCCCTAAGCTGTTTTTTTTCCATGTTTCAGGACACAACGTACACTTCTCCAGAGTGGCTGTTGGCAATTTACATCCCGCCCATCAGTGTAGCAAGGCTGCCATTTCTCTATGGCCTGTCCTGCATTTCTGGTTTTGACACTTTTTGCAGCATGGCCCTTTTCACCGATGGGAAGCGAGACTTCTTTGTAGCGCTGATTTGCCTTTCCAGGTTGCTTGGTTGGCCAAAAAGGGCGTATGCGTTTTTTCCTGAATATATTCAGGAAAAAACGCATACGCCCTTTTTGGCCAAGGGCATCATTGTCGACGTTTTGCCGCTTTTCATGTGCTTTAAAGGCGATTCATATCTACCTGCTGAAATCTGTTTCCTGCAATTCTGCCTTGCTTTCAAATCCTCTTCGTTGCCTTCCCTCAATATATCTGTGGATGAGAGTTATCATTTATAACTCTGCGGGTTTGTGAATTGCAGTTTCCCTGAGCTCCATTTTTCAACTGTCTTTTGTGGGAGCTGGCCGCAAAAGCGCGGGATTGCCTCAGGCCCTATTCTGCTTCTGGGTGGCAGGCTGAGCCTGTGGTTAATTCTTCTTCCTGTTTGGGAAAATAGAGTGACCTGTGCCTGTCCCAACACCTAGATCTAGTCTCTCATTGGTTGCCCCCTTCCCTTTCATCCTCAGGACAAATTGCAACCTGTACGGAACAGGAGGTTAAAGGTGCTGATTAGCCAAGTAGGGAGATTACTAGTAAAGTAGCTGGAATGGCGAAACCGAGCACAAGGAGATGAGAAATGAGGTGCGTTTTAGAAACCTTTCAAAATCATATGGTGTACCATCTTCTGGTTTTCTCATGCATGTTTTCGATGTAGGAAGATGACCTTGAACCTGGAGATTTGGGACCCATGGGATGGGTACCACGCAGTATTACTTTAAAGGGTCTGCGTTTGCTCACCCAACCTCACCCAACCTCTCAGCCCCAAGAGTGTCCACCCTTATGTCTCATCCAGCTGTGGGTCTAGATATGGTCAATCCAGGTTGCATCACAGCCTCTGAACGAATTTTGTAAGAATTTCTCTCTCTTTCACTGTCTTTGTTTTACGGGTTTTTAAAAGTAATTTATTTTTATAATGGGGTTTAGCTGCTTTTCATGGTTGTGTTTATGCGGCTTTACACCCACTTGACTCACTTCCAGACAGATATCAATACATAGGTTTTAAGATTCTTACTAGTCACATATATTCTTGTGCGGGGAATAGGGGGTGTTGAGTCCAGTTCACTGAGCAAGGAGTAGGTCTTGTCTATTACATATTGGGTGTATGGAACGGTATCTGAGCGAATTTGAAACCCTTGTTTTATGCATCACCCCACCTCACCATTCCCGTTAAGCAGCCATAGTGTGTTTTCTAAACGTGTGACTCTGTTCTGTTTTGTAATTCAGTTCAAGTGTAGCGGTTTTTACATTCCCTCTATAAGTGATAGCTTATGATAAGTGTCTTTTTCTGTGTGACTTATTTCACTTAGAATCGTCGTACCTAACTCCACTCATCTTGCTTCTACTAGCCTTATGACATTGATTTCATGTCTGAGTGATATTCCATTGTACATAAGGACCACAACTTCTTTATCCATTTTTCTCTTTCCTGGGATATTTAAGGTGTCATGAAGTGGAGGTTCTTGTCAACAGAGCCGCCCTAAACTTTCTGGTGCCTGTGTCTTGCTGATTTTTAGTTTTTCCAATTTATACGCCCATGAGTGGACGTGCCCTATGCTCCCTAAGCTGTTTTTTTTTCCATGTTTCAGGACACAACGTACACTTCTCCAGAGTGGCTGTTGGCAATTTACATCCCGCCCATCAGTGTAGCAAGGCTGCCATTTCTCCATGGCCTGTCCTGCATTTCTGGTTTTGACACTTTTTGCAGCATGGCCCTTTTGACCGATGGGAAGCGAGACTTCTTTGTAGCGCTGATTTGCCTTTCCAGGTTGCTTGGTTGGCCAAAAAGGGCGTATGCGTTTTTTCCTGAATATATTCAGGAAAAAACGCATACGCCCTTTTTGGCCAAGGGCATCATTGTGGACGTTTTGCCGCTTTTCATGTGCTTTAAAGGCGATTCGTATCTACCTCCTGAAATCTGTTTCCTGCAATTCTGCCTTGCTTTCAAATCCTCTTCGTTGCCTTCCCTCAATATATCTGTGGATGAGAGTTATCATTTATAACTCTGCGGGTTTGTGAATTGCAGTTTCCCTGAGCTCCATTTTTCAACTGTCTTTTTTGGGAGCTGGCCGCAAAAGCGCGGGATTGCCTCAGGCCCTATTCTGTTTCTGGGCGGCAGGCTGAGCCTGTGGTTAATTCTTCTTCCTGTTGGGAAAATAGAGTGACCTGTGCCTGTCCCAACACCTAGATCTAGTCTCTCATTGGTTGCCCCTCTTCCCGTTCATCCTCAGGACAAATTGCAACCTGTAGGGAACAGGAGGTTAAAGATGCTGATTCTCCAAGTAGGGAGATTGCTAGTAAAGTAGCTGGAATGGCGAAACCGAGCACAAGGAGATGAGAAATGAGGTGCGTTTTAGAAACCTTTCAAAATCACACGGTGTACCATCTTCTGGGTTTCTCATGCATGTTTTCGATGTAGGAAGATGCCCTTGAACCTGGAGATTTGGGACCCATGGGATGGGTACCACGCAGTATTACTTTAAAGGGTCTGCGTTTGCTCACCCAACCTCACCCAACCTCTCATCCCCAAGAGTGTCCACCCTTATGTCTCATCCAGCTGTGGGTCTTGATATGGTCAATCCAGGTTGCATCACAGCCTCTGAACGAATTTTGTAAGAATTTCTCTCTCTTTCACTGTCTTTGTTTTATGGGTTTTTAAAAGTAATTTATTTTTATAATGGGGTTTAGCTGCTTTTCATGGCTGTGTTTATGCGGCTTTACACCCACTTGACTCACTTCCAGAGAGATATCAATACATAGGTTTTAAGATTCTTACTAGTCACATATATTCTTGTGTGGTGAATAGGGGGTGTTGAGTCCAGTTCACTGAGCAAGGAGTAGGTCTTGTCTATTACATATTGGGTGTATGGAACGGTATCTGAGCGAATTTGAAACCCTTGTTTTATGCATCACCCCACCTCACCTTTCCCGTTAAGCAGCCATAGTGTGTTTTCTAAACGTGTGACTCTGTTCTGTTTTGTAATTCAGTTCAAGTGTAGCGGTTTTTACATTCCCTCTGTAAGTGATAGCTTATGATAAGTGTCTTTTTCTGTGTGACTTATTTCACTTAGAATCGTCGTACCTAACTCCACTCATCTTGCTTCTACTAGCCTTATGAGACATTGATTTCATGTCTGAGTGATATTCCATTGTACATAAGGACCACAACTTCTTTATCCATTTTTCTCTTTCCTGGGATATTTAAGGTGTCATGAAGTGGAGGTTCTTGTCAACAGAGCAGCCCTAAACTTTCGGGTGCCTGTGTCTTGCTGATTTTTAGTTTTTCTAATTTATAAGCCCTTGAGTGGACGTGCCCTATGCTCCTTAAGCTGTTTTTTTTCCATGTTTCAGGACACAACGTACACTTCTCCAGAGTGGCTGTTGGCAATTTACATCCCGCCCATCAGTGTAGCAAGGCTGCCATTTCTCCATGGCCTGTCCTGCATTTCTGGTTTTGACACTTTTTGCAGCATGGCCCTTTTCACCGATGGGAAGCGAGACTTCTTTGTAGCGCTGATTTGCCTTTCCAGGTTGCTTGGTTGGCCAAAAAGGGCGTATGCGTTTTTTCCTGAATATATTCAGGAAAAAATGCATACGACCTTTTTGGCCAAGGGCATCATTGTGGACGTTTTGCCGCTTTTCATGTGCTTTAAAGGCGATTCGTATCTACCTCCTGAAATCTGTTTCCTGCAATTCTGCCTTGCTTTCAAATCCTCTTCGTTGCCTTCCCTCAATATATCTGTGGATGAGAGTTATCATTTATAACTCTGCGGGTTTGTGAATTGCAGTTTCCCTGAGCTCCATTTTTCAACTGTCTTTTTTGGGAGCTGGCCGCAAAAGCGCGGGATTGCCTCAGGCCCTATTCTGCTTCTGGGCGGCAGGCTGAGCCTGTGGTTAATTCTTCTTCCTGTTGGGAAAATAGAGTGACCTGTGCCTGTCCCAACACCTAGATCTAGTCTCTCATTGGTTGCCCCTCTTCCCGTTCATCCTCAGGACAAATTGCAACCTGTAGGGAACAGGAGGTTAAAGGTGCTGATTCTCCAAGTAGGGAGATTGCTAGTAAAGTAGCTGGAATGGCGAAACCGAGCACAAGGAGATGAGAAATGAGGTGCGTTTTAGAAACCTTTCAAAATCACACGGTGTACCATCTTCTGGGTTTCTCATGCATGTTTTCGATGTAGGAAGATGCCCTTGAACCTGGAGATTTGGGACCCATGGGATGGGTACCACGCAGTATTACTTTAAAGGGTCTGCGTTTGCTCACCCAACCTCACCCAACCTCTCAGCCCCAAGAGTGTCCACCCTTATGTCTCATCCAGCTGTGGGTCTTGATATGGTCAATCCAGGTTGCATCACAGCCTCTGAACGAATTTTGTAAGAATTTCTCTCTCTTTCACTGTCTTTGTTTTATGGGTTTTTAAAAGTAATTTATTTTTATAATGGGGTTTAGCTGCTTTTCATGGCTGTGTTTATGCGGCTTTACACCCACTTGACTCACTTCCAGAGAGATATCAATACATAGGTTTTAAGATTCTTACTAGTCACATATATTCTTGTGTGGTGAATAGGGGGTGTTGAGTCCAGTTCACTGAGCAAGGAGTAGGTCTTGTCTATTACATATTGGGTGTATGGAACTGTATCTGAGCGAATTTGAAACCCTTGTTTTATGCATCACCCCACCTCACCATTCCCGTTAAGCAGCCATAGTGTGTTTTCTAAACGTGTGACTCTGTTCTGTTTTGTAATTCAGTTCAAGTGTAGCGGTTTTTACATTCCCTCTATAAGTGATAGCTTATGATAAGTGTCTTTTTCTGTGTGACTTATTTCACTTAGAATCGTCGTACCTAACTCCACTCATCTTGCTTCTACTAGCCTTATGAGACATTGATTTCATGTCTGAGTGATATTCCATTGTACATAAGGACCACAACTTCTTTATCCATTTTTCTCTTTCCTGGGATATTTAAGGTGTCATGAAGTGGAGGTTCTAGTCAACAGAGCAGCCCTAAACTTTCCGGTGCCTGTGTCTTGCTGATTTTTAGTTTTTCCAATTTATACGCCCATGAGTGGACGTGCCCTATGCTCCCTAAGCTGTTTTTTTTCCATGTTTCAGGACACAACGTACACTTCTCCAGAGTGGCTGTTGGCAATTTACATCCCGCCCATCAGTGTAGCAAGGCTGCCATTTCTCTATGGCCTGTCCTGCATTTCTGGTTTTGACACTTTTTGCAGCATGGCCCTTTTCACCGATGGGAAGCGAGACTTCTTTGTAGCGCTGATTTGCCTTTCCAGGTTGCTTGGTTGGCCAAAAAGGGCGTATGCGTTTTTTCCTGAATATATTCAGGAAAAAACGCATACGCCCTTTTTGGCCAAGGGCATCATTGTCGACGTTTTGCCGCTTTTCATGTGCTTTAAAGGCGATTCATATCTACCTGCTGAAATCTGTTTCCTGCAATTCTGCCTTGCTTTCAAATCCTCTTCGTTGCCTTCCCTCAATATATCTGTGGATGAGAGTTATCATTTATAACTCTGCGGGTTTGTGAATTGCAGTTTCCCTGAGCTCCATTTTTCAACTGTCTTTTGTGGGAGCTGGCCGCAAAAGCGCGGGATTGCCTCAGGCCCTATTCTGCTTCTGGGTGGCAGGCTGAGCCTGTGGTTAATTCTTCTTCCTGTTTGGGAAAATAGAGTGACCTGTGCCTGTCCCAACACCTAGATCTAGTCTCTCATTGGTTGCCCCTCTTCCCGTTCATCCTCAGGACAAATTGCAACCTGTAGGGAACAGGAGGTTAAAGGTGCTGATTCTCCAAGTAGGGAGATTGCTAGTAAAGTAGCTGGAATGGCGAAACCGAGCACAAGGAGATAAGAAATGAGGTGCGTTTTAGAAACCTTTCAAAATCACACGGTGTACCATCTTCTGGGTTTCTCATGCATGTTTTCGATGTAGGAAGATGCCCTTGAACCTGGAGATTTGGGACCCATGGGATGGGTACCACGCAGTATTACTTTAAAGGGTCTGCGTTTGCTCACCCAACCTCACCCAACCTCTCAGCCCCAAGAGTGTCCACCCTTATGTCTCATCCAGCTGTGGGTCTTGATATGGTCAATCCAGGTTGCATCACAGCCTCTGAACGAATTTTGAAAGAATTTCTCTCTCTTTCACTGTCTTTGTTTTATGGGTTTTTAAAAGTAATTTATTTTTATAATGGGGTTTAGCTGCTTTTCATGGCTGTGTTTATGCGGCTTTACACCCACTTGACTCACTTCAAGAGAGATATCAATACATAGGTTTTAAGATTCTTACTAGTCACATATATTCTTGTGTGGTGAATAGGGGGTGTTGAGTCCAGTTCACGGAGCAAGGAGTAGGTCTTGTCTATTACATATTGGGTGTATGGAACGGTATCTGAGCGAATTTGAAACCCTTGTTTTATGCATCACCCCACCTCACCATTCCCGTTAAGCAGCCATAGTGTGTTTTCTAAACGTGTGACTCTGTTCTGTTTTGTAATTCAGTTCAAGTGTAGCGGTTTTTACATTCCCTCTATAAGTGATAGCTTATGATAAGTGTCTTTTTCTGTGTGACTTATTTCACTTAGAATCGTCGTACCTAACTCCACTCATCTTGCTTCTACTAGCCTTATGACATTGATTTCATGTCTGAGTGATATTCCATTGTGCATAAGGACCACAACTTCTTTATCCATTTTTTTCTTTCCTGGGATATTTAAGGTGTCATGAAGTGGAGGTTCTTGTCAACAGAGCAGCCCTAAACTTTCCGGTGCCTGTGTCTTGCTGATTTTTAGTTTTTCCAATTTATACGCCCATGAGTGGACGTGCCCTATGCTCCCTAAGCTGTTTTTTTTCCATGTTTCAGGACACAGCGTACACTTCTCCAGAGTGGTTGTTGGCAATTTACATCCCGCCCATCAGTGTAGCAAGGCTGCCATTTCTCCATGGCCTGTCCTGCATTTCTGGTTTTGACACTTTTTGCAGCATGGCCCTTTTCACCGATGGGAAGCGAGACTTCTTTGTAGCGCTGATTTGCCTTTCCAGGTTGCTTGGTTGGCCAAAAAGGGCGTATGCGGTTTTTCCTGAATATATTCAGGAAAAAACGCATACGCCCTTTTTGGCCAAAGGCATCATTGTCGACGTTTTGCCGCTTTTCATGTGCTTTAAAGGCGATTCGTATCTACCTGCTGAAATCTGTTTCCTGCAATTCTGCCTTGCTTTCAAATCCTCTTCGTTGCCTTCCCTCAATATATCTGTGGATGAGAGTTATCATTTATAACTCTGCGGGTTTGTGAATTGCAGTTTCCCTGAGCTCCATTTTTCAACTGTCTTTTTTGGGAGCTGGCCGCAAAAGCGCGGGATTGCCTCAGGCCCTATTCTGCTTCTGGGCGGCAGGCTGAGCCTGTGGTTAATTCTTCTTCCTGTTGGGAAAATAGAGTGACCTGTGCCTGTCCCAACACCTAGATCTAGTCTCTCATTGGTTGCCCCCTTCCCTTTCATCCTCAGGACAAATTGCAACCTGTACGGAACAGGAGGTTAAAGGTGCTGATTAGCCAAGTAGGGAGATTACTAGTAAAGTAGCTGGAATGGCGAAACCGAGCACAAGGAGATGAGAAATGAGGTGCGTTTTAGAAACCTTTCAAAATCATATGGTGTACCATCTTCTGGTTTTCTCATGCATGTTTTCGATGTAGGAAGATGACCTTGAACCTGGAGATTTGGGACCCATGGGATGGGTACCACGCAGTATTACTTTAAAGGGTCTGCGTTTGCTCACCCAACCTCACCCAACCTCTCAGCCCCAAGAGTGTCCACCCTTATGTCTCATCCAGCTGTGGGTCTAGATATGGTCAATCCAGGTTGCATCACAGCCTCTGAACGAATTTTGTAAGAATTTCTCTCTCTTTCACTGTCTTTGTTTTACGGGTTTTTAAAAGTAATTTATTTTTATAATGGGGTTTAGCTGCTTTTCATGGTTGTGTTTATGCGGCTTTACACCCACTTGACTCACTTCCAGACAGATATCAATACATAGGTTTTAAGATTCTTACTAGTCACATATATTCTTGTGCGGGGAATAGGGGGTGTTGAGTCCAGTTCACTGAGCAAGGAGTAGGTCTTGTCTATTACATATTGGGTGTATGGAACGGTATCTGAGCGAATTTGAAACCCTTGTTTTATGCATCACCCCACCTCACCATTCCCGTTAAGCAGCCATAGTGTGTTTTCTAAACGTGTGACTCTGTTCTGTTTTGTAATTCAGTTCAAGTGTAGCGGTTTTTACATTCCCTCTATAAGTGATAGCTTATGATAAGTGTCTTTTTCTGTGTGACTTATTTCACTTAGAATCGTCGTACCTAACTCCACTCATCTTGCTTCTACTAGCCTTATGAGACATTGATTTCATGTCTGAGTGATATTCCATTGTACATAAGGACCACAACTTCTTTATCCATTTTTCTCTTTCCTGGGATATTTAAGGTGTCATGAAGTGGAGGTTCTTGTCAACAGAGCCGCCCTAAACTTTCTGGTGCCTGTGTCTTGCTGATTTTTAGTTTTTCCAATTTATACGCCCATGAGTGGACGTGCCCTATGCTCCCTAAGCTGTTTTTTTTTCCATGTTTCAGGACACAACGTACACTTCTCCAGAGTGGCTGTTGGCAATTTACATCCCGCCCATCAGTGTAGCAAGGCTGCCATTTCTCCATGGCCTGTCCTGCATTTCTGGTTTTGACACTTTTTGCAGCATGGCCCTTTTGACCGATGGGAAGCGAGACTTCTTTGTAGCGCTGATTTGCCTTTCCAGGTTGCTTGGTTGGCCAAAAAGGGCGTATGCGTTTTTTCCTGAATATATTCAGGAAAAAACGCATACGCCCTTTTTGGCCAAGGGCATCATTGTGGACGTTTTGCCGCTTTTCATGTGCTTTAAAGGCGATTCGTATCTACCTCCTGAAATCTGTTTCCTGCAATTCTGCCTTGCTTTCAAATCCTCTTCGTTGCCTTCCCTCAATATATCTGTGGATGAGAGTTATCATTTATAACTCTGCGGGTTTGTGAATTGCAGTTTCCCTGAGCTCCATTTTTCAACTGTCTTTTTTGGGAGCTGGCCGCAAAAGCGCGGGATTGCCTCAGGCCCTATTCTGTTTCTGGGCGGCAGGCTGAGCCTGTGGTTAATTCTTCTTCCTGTTGGGAAAATAGAGTGACCTGTGCCTGTCCCAACACCTAGATCTAGTCTCTCATTGGTTGCCCCTCTTCCCGTTCATCCTCAGGACAAATTGCAACCTGTAGGGAACAGGAGGTTAAAGGTGCTGATTCTCCAAGTAGGGAGATTGCTAGTAAAGTAGCTGGAATGGCGAAACCGAGCACAAGGAGATGAGAAATGAGGTGCGTTTTAGAAACCTTTCAAAATCACACGGTGTACCATCTTCTGGGTTTCTCATGCATGTTTTCGATGTAGGAAGATGCCCTTGAACCTGGAGATTTGGGACCCATGGGATGGGTACCACGCAGTATTACTTTAAAGGGTCTGCGTTTGCTCACCCAACCTCACCCAACCTCTCATCCCCAAGAGTGTCCACCCTTATGTCTCATCCAGCTGTGGGTCTTGATATGGTCAATCCAGGTTGCATCACAGCCTCTGAACGAATTTTGTAAGAATTTCTCTCTCTTTCACTGTCTTTGTTTTATGGGTTTTTAAAAGTAATTTATTTTTATAATGGGGTTTAGCTGCTTTTCATGGCTGTGTTTATGCGGCTTTACACCCACTTGACTCACTTCCAGAGAGATATCAATACATAGGTTTTAAGATTCTTACTAGTCACATATATTCTTGTGTGGTGAATAGGGGGTGTTGAGTCCAGTTCACTGAGCAAGGAGTAGGTCTTGTCTATTACATATTGGGTGTATGGAACGGTATCTGAGCGAATTTGAAACCCTTGTTTTATGCATCACCCCACCTCACCTTTCCCGTTAAGCAGCCATAGTGTGTTTTCTAAACGTGTGACTCTGTTCTGTTTTGTAATTCAGTTCAAGTGTAGCGGTTTTTACATTCCCTCTGTAAGTGATAGCTTATGATAAGTGTCTTTTTCTGTGTGACTTATTTCACTTAGAATCGTCGTACCTAACTCCACTCATCTTGCTTCTACTAGCCTTATGAGACATTGATTTCATGTCTGAGTGATATTCCATTGTACATAAGGACCACAACTTCTTTATCCATTTTTCTCTTTCCTGGGATATTTAAGGTGTCATGAAGTGGAGGTTCTTGTCAACAGAGCAGCCCTAAACTTTCGGGTGCCTGTGTCTTGCTGATTTTTAGTTTTTCTAATTTATAAGCCCTTGAGTGGACGTGCCCTATGCTCCTTAAGCTGTTTTTTTTCCATGTTTCAGGACACAACGTACACTTCTCCAGAGTGGCTGTTGGCAATTTACATCCCGCCCATCAGTGTAGCAAGGCTGCCATTTCTCCATGGCCTGTCCTGCATTTCTGGTTTTGACACTTTTTGCAGCATGGCCCTTTTCACCGATGGGAAGCGAGACTTCTTTGTAGCGCTGATTTGCCTTTCCAGGTTGCTTGGTTGGCCAAAAAGGGCGTATGCGTTTTTTCCTGAATATATTCAGGAAAAAATGCATACGACCTTTTTGGCCAAGGGCATCATTGTGGACGTTTTGCCGCTTTTCATGTGCTTTAAAGGCGATTCGTATCTACCTCCTGAAATCTGTTTCCTGCAATTCTGCCTTGCTTTCAAATCCTCTTCGTTGCCTTCCCTCAATATATCTGTGGATGAGAGTTATCATTTATAACTCTGCGGGTTTGTGAATTGCAGTTTCCCTGAGCTCCATTTTTCAACTGTCTTTTTTGGGAGCTGGCCGCAAAAGCGCGGGATTGCCTCAGGCCCTATTCTGCTTCTGGGCGGCAGGCTGAGCCTGTGGTTAATTCTTCTTCCTGTTGGGAAAATAGAGTGACCTGTGCCTGTCCCAACACCTAGATCTAGTCTCTCATTGGTTGCCCCTCTTCCCGTTCATCCTCAGGACAAATTGCAACCTGTAGGGAACAGGAGGTTAAAGGTGCTGATTCTCCAAGTAGGGAGATTGCTAGTAAAGTAGCTGGAATGGCGAAACCGAGCACAAGGAGATGAGAAATGAGGTGCGTTTTAGAAACCTTTCAAAATCATATGGTGTACCATCTTCTGGTTTTCTCATGCATGTTTTCGATGTAGGAAGATGCCCTTGAACCTGGAGATTTGGGACCCATGGGATGGGTACCACGCAGTATTACTTTAAAGGGTCTGCGTTTGCTCACCCAACCTCACCCAACCTCTCAGCCCCAAGAGTGTCCACCCTTATGTCTCATCCAGCTGTGGGTCTTGATATGGTCAATCCAGGTTGCATCACAGCCTCTGAACGAATTTTGTAAGAATTTCTCTCTCTTTCACTGTCTTTGTTTTATGGGTTTTTAAAAGTAATTTATTTTTATAATGGGGTTTAGCTGCTTTTCATGGCTGTTTTTATGCGGCTTTACACCCACTTGACTCACTTCCAGAGAGATATCAATACATAGGTTTTAAGATTCTTACTAGTCACATATATTCTTGTGTGGTGAATAGGGGGTGTTGAGTCCAGTTCACTGAGCAAGGAGTAGGTCTTGTCTATTACATATTGGGTGTATGGAACGGTATCTGAGCGAATTTGAAACCCTTGTTTTATGCATCACCCCACCTCACCATTCCCGTTAAGCAGCCATAGTGTGTTTTCTAAACGTGTGACTCTGTTCTGTTTTGTAATTCAGTTCAAGTGTAGCGGTTTTTACATTCCCTCTATAAGTGATAGCTTATGATAAGTGTCTTTTTCTGTGTGACTTATTTCACTTAGAATCGTCGTACCTAACTCCACTCATCTTGCTTCTACTAGCCTTATGAGACATTGATTTCATGTCTGAGTGATATTCCATTGTACATAAGGACCACAACTTCTTTATCCATTTTTCTCTTTCTTGGGATATTTAAGGTGTCATGAAGTGGAGGTTCTTGTCAACAGAGCAGCCCTAAACTTTCGGGTGCCTGTGTCTTGCTGATTTTTAGTTTTTCCAATTTATACGCCCATGAGTGGACGTGCCCTATGCTCCCTAAGCTGTTTTTTTTCCATGTTTCAGGACACAACGTACACTTCTCCAGAGTGGCTGTTGGCAATTTACATCCCGCCCATCAGTGTAGCAAGGCTGCCATTTCTCCATGGCCTGTCCTGCATTTCTGGTTTTGACACTTTTTGCAGCATGGCCCTTTTCACCGATGGGAAGCGAGACTTCTTTGTAGCGCTGATTTGCCTTTCCAGGTTGCTTGGTTGGCCAAAAAGGGCGTATGCGTTTTTTCCTGAATATATTCAGGAAAAAACGCATACGCCCTTTTTGGCCAAGGGCATCATTGTCGACGTTTTGTGACTTTTCATGTGCTTTAAAGGCGATTCGAATCTACCTCCTGAAACTTGTTTCCTGCAATTCTGCCTTGCTTTCAAATCCTCTTCGTTGCCTTCCCTCAATATATCTGTGGATGAGAGTTATCATTTATAACTCTGCGGGTTTGTGAATTGCAGTTTCCCTGAGCTCCATTTTTCAACTGTCTTTTTTGGGAGCTGGCCGCAAAAGCGCGGGATTGCCTCAGGCCCTATTCTGCTTCTGGGCGGCAGGCTGAGCCTGTGGTTAATTCTTCTTCCTGTTGGGAAAATAGAGTGACCTGTGCCTGTCCCAACACCTAGATCTAGTCTCTCATTGGTTGCCCCTCTTCCCGTTCATCCTCAGGACAAATTGCAACCTGTAGGGAACAGGAGGTTAAAGGTGCTGATTCTCCAAGTAGGGAGATTGCTAGTAAAGTAGCTGGAATGGCGAAACCGAGCACAAGGAGATGAGAAATGAGGTGCGTTTTAGAAACCTTTCAAAATCACACGGTGTACCATCTTCTGGGTTTCTCATGCATGTTTTCGATGTAGGAAGATGCCCTTGAACCTGGAGATTTGGGACCCATGGGATGGGTACCACGCAGTATTACTTTAAAGGGTCTGCGTTTGCTCACCCAACCTCACCCAACCTCTCAGCCCCAAGAGTGTCCACCCTTATGTCTCATCCAGCTGTGGGTCTTGATATGGTCAATCCAGGTTGCATCACAGCCTCTGAACGAATTTTGTAAGAATTTCTCTCTCTTTCACTGTCTTTGTTTTATGGGTTTTTAAAAGTAATTTATTTTTATAATGGGGTTTAGCTGCTTTTCATGGCTGTGTTTATGCGGCTTTACACCCACTTGACTCACTTCCAGAGAGATATCAATACATAGGTTTTAAGATTCTTACTAGTCACATATATTCTTGTGTGGTGAATAGGGGGTGTTGAGTCCAGTTCACTGAGCAAGGAGTAGGTCTTGTCTATTACATATTGGGTGTATGGAACGGTATCTGAGCGAATTTGAAACCCTTGTTTTATGCATCACCCCACCTCACCATTCCCGTTAAGCAGCCATAGTGTGTTTTCTAAACGTGTGACTCTGTTCTGTTTTGTAATTCAGTTCAAGTGTAGCGGTTTTTACATTCCCTCTATAAGTGATAGCTTATGATAAGTGTCTTTTTCTGTGTGACTTATTTCACTTAGAATCGTCGTACCTAACTCCACTCATCTTGCTTCTACTAGCCTTATGAGACATTGATTTCATGTCTTAGTGATATTCCATTGTACATAAGGACCACAACTTCTTTATCCATTTTTCTCTTTCCTGGGATATTTAAGGTGTCATGAAGTGGAGGTTCTTGTCAACAGAGCAGCCCTAAACTTTCGGGTGCCTGTGTCTTGCTGATTTTTAGTTTTTCCAATTTATACGCCCATGAGTGGACGTGCCCTATGCTCCCTAAGCTGTTTTATTTCCATGTTTCAGGACACAACGTACACTTCTCCAGAGTGGCTGTTGGCAATTTACATCCCGCCCATCAGTGTAGCAAGGCTGCCATTTCTCCATGGCCTGTCCTGCATTTCTGGTTTTGACACTTTTTGCAGCATGGCCCTTTTCACGGATGGGAAGCGAGACTTCTTTGTAGCGCTGATTTGCCTTTCCAGGTTGCTTGGTTGGCCAAAAAGGGCGTATGCGTTTTTTCCTGAATATATTCAGGAAAAAACGCATACGCCCTTTTTGGCCAAGGGCATCATTGTGGACGTTTTGCCGCTTTTCATGTGCTTTAAAGGCGATTCGTATCTACCTCCTGAAATCTGTTTCCTGCAATTCTGCCTTGCTTTCAAATCCTCTTCGTTGCCTTCCCTCAATATATCTGTGGATGAGAGTTATCATTTATAACTCTGCGGGTTTGTGAATTGCAGTTTCCCTGAGCTCCATTTTTCAACTGTCTTTTTTGGGAGCTGGCCGCAAAAGCGCGGGATTGCCTCAGGCCCTATTCTGCTTCTGGGCGGCAGGCTGAGCCTGTGGTTAATTCTTCTTCCTGTTGGGAAAATAGAGTGACCTGTGCCTGTCCCAACACCTAGATCTAGTCTCTCATTGGTTGCCCCTCTTCCCGTTCATCCTCAGGACAAATTGCAACCTGTAGGGAACAGGAGGTTAAAGGTGCTGATTCTCCAAGTAGGGAGATTGCTAGTAAAGTAGCTGGAATGGCGAAACCGAGCACAAGGAGATGAGAAATGAGGTGCGTTTTAGAAACCTTTCAAAATCACACGGTGTACCATCTTCTGGGTTTCTCATGCATGTTTTCGATGTAGGAAGATGCCCTTGAACCTGGAGATTTGGGACCCATGGGATGGGTACCACGCAGTATTACTTTAAAGGGTCTGCGTTTGCTCACCCAACCTCACCCAACCTCTCAGCCCCAAGAGTGTCCACCCTTATGTCTCATCCAGCTGTGGGTCTTGATATGGTCAATCCAGGTTGCATCACAGCCTCTGAACGAATTTTGTAAGAATTTCTCTCTCTTTCACTGTCTTTGTTTTATGGGTTTTTAAAAGTAATTTATTTTTATAATGGGGTTTAGCTGCTTTTCATGGCTGTGTTTATGCGGCTTTACACCCACTTGACTCACTTCCAGAGAGATATCAATACATAGGTTTTAAGATTCTTACTAGTCACATATATTCTTGTGTGGTGAATAGGGGGTGTTGAGTCCAGTTCACTGAGCAAGGAGTAGGTCTTGTCTATTACATATTGGGTGTATGGAACGGTATCTGAGCGAATTTGAAACCCTTGTTTTATGCATCACCCCACCTCACCATTCCCGTTAAGCAGCCATAGTGTGTTTTCTAAACGTGTGACTCTGTTCTGTTTTGTAATTCAGTTCAAGTGTAGCGGTTTTTACATTCCCTCTATAAGTGATAGCTTATGATAAGTGTCTTTTTCTGTGTGACTTATTTCACTTAGAATCGTCGTACCTAACTCCACTCATCTTGCTTCTACTAGCCTTATGAGACATTGATTTCATGTCTGAGTGATATTCCATTGTACATAAGGACCACAACTTCTTTATCCATTTTTCTCTTTCCTGGGATATTTAAGGTGTCATGAAGTGGAGGTTCTTGTCAACAGAGCAGCCCTAAACTTTCGGGTGCCTGTGTCTTGCTGATTTTTAGTTTTTCCAATTTATACGCCCATGAGTGGACGTGCCCTATGCTCCCTAAGCTGTTTTTTTTCCATGTTTCAGGACACAACGTACACTTCTCCAGAGTGGCTGTTGTCAATTTACATCCCGCCCATCAGTGTAGCAAGGCTGCCATTTCTCCATGGCCTGTCCTGCATTTCTGGTTTTGACACTTTTTGCAGCATGGCCCTTTTCACCGATGGGAAGCGAGACTTCTTTGTAGCGCTGATTTGCCTTTCCAGGTTGCTTGGTTGGCCAAAAAGGGCGTATGCGTTTTTTCCTGAATATATTCAGGAAAAAACGCATACGCCCTTTTTGGCCAAGGGCATCATTGTCGACGTTTTGCCGCTTTTCATGTGCTTTAAAGGCGATTCGTATCTACCTCCTGAAATCTGTTTCCTGCAATTCTGCCTTGCTTTCAAATCCTCTTCGTTGCCTTCCCTCAATATATCTGTGGATGAGAGTTATCATTTATAACTCTGCGGGTCTGTGAATTGCAGTTTCCCTGAGCTCCAGTTTTCAACTGTCTTTTTTGGGAGCTGGCCGCAAAAGCGCGGGATTGCCTCAGGCCCTATTCTGCTTCTGGGCGGCAGGCTGAGCCTGTGGTTAATTCTTCTTCCTGTTGGGAAAATAGAGTGACCTGTGCCTGTCCCAACACCTAGATCTAGTCTCTCATTGGTTGCCCCTCTTCCCGTTCATCCTCAGGACAAATTGCAACCTGTAGGGAACAGGAGGTTAAAGGTGCTGATTCTCCAAGTAGGGAGATTGCTAGTAAAGTAGCTGGAATGGCGAAACCGAGCACAAGGAGATAAGAAATGAGGTGCGTTTTAGAAACCTTTCAAAATCACACGGTGTACCATCTTCTGGGTTTCTCATGCATGTTTTCGATGTAGGAAGATGCCCTTGAACCTGGAGATTTGGGACCCATGGGATGGGTACCACGCAGTATTACTTTAAAGGGTCTGCGTTTGCTCACCCAACCTCACCCAACCTCTCAGCCCCAAGAGTGTCCACCCTTATGTCTCATCCAGCTGTGGGTCTAGATATGGTCAATCCAGGTTGCATCACAGCCTCTGAACGAATTTTGAAAGAATTTCTCTCTCTTTCACTGTCTTTGTTTTATGGGTTTTTAAAAGTAATTTATTTTTATAATGGGGTTTAGCTGCTTTTCATGGCTGTGTTTATGCGGCTTTACACACACTTGACTCACTTCCAGAGAGATATCAATACATAGGTTTTAAGATTCTTACTAGTCACATATATTCTTGTGTGGTGAATAGGGGGTGTTGAGTCCAGTTCACGGAGCAAGGAGTAGGTCTTGTCTATTACATATTGGGTGTATGGAACGGTATCTGAGCGAATTTGAAACCCTTGTTTTATGCATCACCCCACCTCAACATTCCCGTTAAGCAGCCATAGTGTGTTTTCTAAACGTGTGACTCTGTTCTGTTTTGTAATTCAGTTCAAGTGTAGCGGTTTTTACATTCCCTCTATAAGTGATAGCTTATGATAAGTGTCTTTTTCTGTGTGACTTATTTCACTTAGAATCGTCGTACCTAACTCCACTCATCTTGCTTCTACTAGCCTTATGACATTGATTTCATGTCTGAGTGATATTCCATTGTACATAAGGACCACAACTTCTTTATCCATTTTTCTCTTTCCTGGGATATTTAAGGTGTCATGAAGTGGAGGTTCTTGTCAACAGAGCAGCCCTAAACTTTCCGGTGCCTGTGTCTTTCTGATTTTTAGTTTTTCCAATTTATACGCCCATGAGTGGACGTGCCCTATGCTCCCTAAGCTGTTTTTTTTCCATGTTTCAGGACACAGCGTACACTTCTCCAGAGTGGCTGTTGGCAATTTACATCCCGCCCATCAGTGTAGCAAGGCTGCCATTTCTCCATGGCCTGTCCTGCATTTCTGGTTTTGACACTTTTTGCAGCATGGCCCTTTTCACCGATGGGAAGCGAGACTTCTTTGTAGCGCTGATTTGCCTTTCCAGGTTGCTTGGTTGGCCAAAAAGGGCGTATGCGGTTTTTCCTGAATATATTCAGGAAAAAACGCATACGCCCTTTTTGGCCAAAGGCATCATTGTCGACGTTTTGCCGCTTTTCATGTGCTTTAAAGGCGATTCGTATCTACCTGCTGAAATCTGTTTCCTGCAATTCTGCCTTGCTTTCAAATCCTCTTCGTTGCCTTCCCTCAATATATCTGTGGATGAGAATTATCATTTATAACTCTGCGGGTTTGTGAATTGCAGTTTCCCTGAGCTCCATTTTTCAACTGTCTTTTTTGGGAGCTGGCCGCAAAAGCGCGGGATTGCCTCAGGCCCTATTCTGCTTCTGGGCGGCAGGCTGAGCCTGTGGTTAATTCTTCTTCCTGTTGGGAAAATAGAGTGACCTGTGCCTGTCCCAACACCTAGATCTAGTCTCTCATTGGTTGCCCCCTTCCCTTTCATCCTCAGGACAAATTGCAACCTGTACGGAACAGGAGGTTAAAGGTGCTGATTAGCCAAGTAGGGAGATTACTAGTAAAGTAGCTGGAATGGCGAAACCGAGCACAAGGAGATGAGAAATGAGGTGCGTTTTAGAAACCTTTCAAAATCATATGGTGTACCATCTTCTGGTTTTCTCATGCATGTTTTCGATGTAGGAAGATGACCTTGAACCTGGAGATTTGGGACCCATGGGATGGGTACCACGCAGTATTACTTTAAAGGGTCTGCGTTTGCTCACCCAACCTCACCCAACCTCTCAGCCCCAAGAGTGTCCACCCTTATGTCTCATCCAGCTGTGGGTCTTGATATGGTCAATCCAGGTTGCATCACAGCCTCTGAACGAATTTTGTAAGAATTTCTCTCTCTTTCACTGTCTTTGTTTTATGGGTTTTTAAAAGTAATTTATTTTTATAATGGGGTTTAGCTGCTTTTCATGGCTGTGTTTATGCGGCTTTACACCCACTTGACTCACTTCCAGAGAGATATCAATACATAGGTTTTAAGATTCTTACTAGTCAGATATATTCTTGTGCGGTGAATAGGGGGTGTTGAGTTCAGTTCACTGAGCAAGGAGTAGTTCTTGTCTATTACATATTGGGTGTATGGAACGATACCTCAGCGAATTTGAAACCCTTGTTTTATGCATCACCCCACCTCACCTTTCCCGTTAGGCAGCCATAGTGTGTTTTCTAAACGTGTGACTCTGTTCTCTTTTGTAATTCAGTTCAAGTGTAGCGGTTTTTACATTCCCTCTATAAGTGATAGCTTATGATAAGTGTCTTTTTCTGTGTGACTTATTTCACTTAGAATCGTCGTTCCTAACTCCACTCATCTTGCTTCTACTAGCCTTATAACATTGATTTCATGTCTGAGTGATATTCCATTGTACATAAGGACCACAACTTCTTTATCCATTTTTCTTTTTCCTGGGATATTTAAGGTGTCATGAAGTGGAGGTTCTTGTCAACAGAGCAGCCCTAAACTTTCGGGTCCTGTGTCTTGCTGATTTTTAGTTTTTCCAATTTATACGCCCATGAGGGTACGTGCCCTATGCTCCCTAAGCTGTTTTTTTTCAATTTTTCAGGACACAACGTATACTTCTCCAGAGTGGCTGTTGGCAATTTACATCCCGCCCATCAGTGTAGCAAGGCTGCCATTTCTCCATGGCCTGTCCTGCATTTCTCGTTTTGACAATTTATGCAGCATGGCCCTTTTCACCGATGGGAAGCGAGACTTCTTTGTAGCGCTGATTTGCCTTTCCAGGTTGCTTGGTTGGCCAAAAAGGGCGTATGCGTTTTTTCCTGAATATATTCAGGAAAAAACGCATACGCCCTTTTTGGCCAAGGGCATCATTGTCGACATTTTGCCGCTTTTCATGTGCTTTAAAGGCGATTCGTATCTACCTCCTGAAATCTGTTTCCTGCAATTCTGCCTTGCTTTCAAATCCTCTTCGTTGCCTTCCCTCAATATATCTGTGGATGAGAGTTATCATTTATGACTCTGCGGGTTTGTGAATTGCAGTTTCCCTGAGCTCCATTTTTCAACTGTCTTTTGTGGGAGCTGGCCGCAAAAGCGCGGGATTGCCTCAGGCCCTATTCTGCTTCTGGGCGGCAGGCTGAGCCTGTGGTTAATTCTTCTTCCTGATGGGAAAATAGAGTGACCTCTGCCTGTCCCAACACCTAGATCTAGTCTCTCATTGGTTGCCCCTCTTCCCGTTCATCCTCAGGACAAATTGCAACCTGTAGGGAACAGGAGGTTAAAGGTGCTGATTCTCCAAGTAGGGAAATTGCTAGTAAAGTAGCTGGAATGACGAAACCGAGCACAAGGAGATGAGAAATCAGGTGCGTTTTAGAAACCTTTCAAAATCACACGGTGTACCATCTTCTGGGTTTCTCATGCATGTTTTCGATGTAGGAAGATGCCCTTGAACCTGGAGATTTGGGACCCATGGGATGGGTACCACGCAGTATTACTTTAAAGGGTCTGCGTTTGCTCACCCAACCACACCCAACCTCTCAGCCCCAAGAGTGTCCACCCTTATGTCTCATCCAGCTGTGGGTCTTGATATGGTCAATCCAGGTTGCATCACAGCCTCTGAACGAATTTTGTAAGAATTTCTCTCTCTTTCACTGTCTTTGTTTTACGGGTTTTTAAAAGTAATTTATTTTTATAATGGGGTTTATCTGCTTTTCATGGCTGTGTTTATGCGGCTTTACACCCACTTGACTCACTTCCAGAGAGATATCAATACATAGGTTTTAAGATTCTTACTAGTCACATATATTCTTGTGTGGTGAATAGGTGGTGTTGAGTCCAGTTCACTGAGCAAGGAGTAGGTCTTGTCTATTACATATTGGGTGTATGGAACGGTATCTGAGCGAATTTGAAACCCTTGTTTTATGCATCACCCCACCTCACCATTCCCGTTAAGCAGCCATAGTGTGTTTTCTAAACGTGTGACTCTGTTCTGTTTTGTAATTCAGTTCAAGTGTAGCGGTTTTTACATTCCCTCTATAAGTGATAGCTTATGATAAGTGTCTTTTTCTGTGTGACTTATTTCACTTAGAATCGTCGTACCTAACTCCACTCATCTTGCTTCTACTAGCCTTATGAGACATTGATTTCATGTCTGAGTGATATTCCATTGTACATAAGGACCACAACTTCTTTATCCATTTTTCTCTTTCCTGGGATATTTAAGGTGTCATGAAGTGGAGGTTCTTGTCAACAGAGCAGCCCTAAACTTTCGGGTGCCTGTGTCTTGCTGATTTTTAGTTTTTCCAATTTATACGCCCATGAGTGGACGTGCCCTATGCTCCCTAAGCTGTTTTTTTTCCATGTTTCAGGACACAACGTACACTTCTCCAGAGTGGCTGTTGTCAATTTACATCCCGCCCATCAGTGTAGCAAGGCTGCCATTTCTCCATGGCCTGTCCTGCATTTCTGGTTTTGACACTTTTTGCAGCATGGCCCTTTTCACCGATGGGAAGCGAGACTTCTTTGTAGCGCTGATTTGCCTTTCCAGGTTGCTTGGTTGGCCAAAAAGGGCGTATGCGTTTTTTCCTGAATATATTCAGGAAAAAACGCATACGCCCTTTTTGGCCAAGGGCATCATTGTCGACGTTTTGCCGCTTTTCATGTGCTTTAAAGGCGATTCCTATCTACCTCCTGAAATCTGTTTCCTGCAATTCTGCCTTGCTTTCAAATCCTCTTCGTTGCCTTCCCTCAATATATCTGTGGATGAGAGTTATCATTTATAACTCTGCGGGTCTGTGAATTGCAGTTTCCCTGAGCTCCAGTTTTCAACTGTCTTTTTTGGGAGCTGGCCGCAAAAGCGCGGGATTGCCTCAGGCCCTATTCTGCTTCTGGGCGGCAGGCTGAGCCTGTGGTTAATTCTTCTTCCTGTTGGGAAAATAGAGTGACCTGTGCCTGTCCCAACACCTAGATCTAGTCTCTCATTGGTTGCCCCTCTTCCCGTTCATCCTCAGGACAAATTGCAACCTGTAGGGAACAGGAGGTTAAAGGTGCTGATTCTCCAAGTAGGGAGATTGCTAGTAAAGTAGCTGGAATGGCGAAACCGAGCACAAGGAGATGAGAAATGAGGTGCGTTTTAGAAACCTTTCAAAATCACACGGTGTACCATCTTCTGGTTTTCTCATGCATGTTTTCGATGTAGGAAGATGCCCTTGAACCTGGAGATTTGGGACCCATGGGATGGGTACCACGCAGTATTACTTTAAAGGGTCTGCGTTTGCTCACCCAACCTCACCCAACCTCTCAGCCCCAAGAGTGTCCACCCTTATGTCTCATCCAGCTGTGGGTCTTGATATGGTCAATCCAGGTTGCATCACAGCCTCTGAACGAATTTTGTAAGAATTTCTCTCTCTTTCACTGTCTTTGTTTTATGGGTTTTTAAAAGTAATTTATTTTTATAATGGGGTTTAGCTGCTTTTCATGGCTGTGTTTATGCGGCTTTACACCCACTTGACTCACTTCCAGAGAGATATCAATACATAGGTTTTAAGATTCTTACTAGTCACATATATTCTTGTGTGGTGAATAGGGGGTGTTGAGTCCAGTTCACTCAGCAAGGAGTAGGTCTTGTCTATTACATATTGGGTGTATGGAACGGTATCTGAGCGAATTTGAAACCCTTGTTTTATGCATCACCCCACCTCACCATTCCCGTTAAGCAGCCATAGTGTGTGTTCTAAACGTGTGACTCTGTTCTGTTTTGTAATTCAGTTCAATTGTAGCGGTTTTTACATTCCCTCTATAAGTGATAGCTTATGATAAGTGTCTTTTTCTGTGTGACTTATTTCACTTAGAATCGTCGTACCTAACTCCACTCATCTTGCTTCTACTAGCCTTATGAGACATTGATTTCATGTCTGAGTGATATTCCATTGTACATAAGGACCACAACTTCTTTATCCATTTTTCTCTTTCCTGGGATATTTAAGGTGTCATGAAGTGGAGGTTCTTGTCAACAGAGCAGCCCTAAACTTTCCGGTGCCTGTGTCTTGCTGATTTTTAGGTTTTCCAATTTATACGCCCATGAGTGGACGTGCCCTATGCTCCCTAAGCTGTTTTTTTCCCATGTTTCAGGACACAACGTACACTTCTCCAGAGTGGCTCTTGGCAATTTACATCCCGCCCATCAGTGTAGCAAGGCTGCCATTTCTCCATGGCCTGTCCTGCATTTCTGGTTTTGACACTTTTTGCAGCATGGCCCTTTTCACCGATGGGAAGCGAGACTTCTTTGTAGCGCTGATTTGCCTTTCCAGGTTGCTTGGTTGGCCAAAAAGGGCGTATGCGTTTTTTCCTGAATATATTCAGGAAAAAACGCATACGCCCTTTTTGGCCAAGGGCATCATTGTCGACGTTTTGCCGCTTTTCATGTGCTTTAAAGGCGATTCATATCTACCTGCTGAAATCTGTTTCCTGCAATTCTGCCTTGCTTTCAAATCCTCTTCGTTGCCTTCCCTCAATATATCTGTGGATGAGAGTTATCATTTATAACTCTGCGGGTTTGTGAATTGCAGTTTCCCTGAGCTCCATTTTTCAACTGTCTTTTGTGGGAGCTGGCCGCAAAAGCGCGGGATTGCCTCAGGCCCTATTCTGCTTCTGGGTGGCAGGCTGAGCCTGTGGTTAATTCTTCTTCCTGTTTGGGAAAATAGAGTGACCTGTGCCTGTCCCAACACCTAGATCTAGTCTCTCATTGGTTGCCCCTCTTCCCGTTCATCCTCAGGACAAATTGCAACCTGTAGGGAACAGGAGGTTAAAGGTGCTGATTCTCCAAGTAGGGAGATTGCTAGTAAAGTAGCTGGAATGGCGAAACCGAGCACAAGGAGATAAGAAATGAGGTGCGTTTTAGAAACCTTTCAAAATCACACGGTGTACCATCTTCTGGGTTTCTCATGCATGTTTTCGATGTAGGAAGATGCCCTTGAACCTGGAGATTTGGGACCCATGGGATGGGTACCACGCAGTATTACTTTAAAGGGTCTGCGTTTGCTCACCCAACCTCACCCAACCTCTCAGCCCCAAGAGTGTCCACCCTTATGTCTCATCCAGCTGTGGGTCTAGATATGGTCAATCCAGGTTGCATCACAGCCTCTGAACGAATTTTGAAAGAATTTCTCTCTCTTTCACTGTCTTTGTTTTATGGGTTTTTAAAAGTAATTTATTTTTATAATGGGGTTTAGCTGCTTTTCATGGCTGTGTTTATGCGGCTTTACACACACTTGACTCACTTCCAGAGAGATATCAATACATAGGTTTTAAGATTCTTACTAGTCACATATATTCTTGTGTGGTGAATAGGGGGTGTTGAGTCCAGTTCACGGAGCAAGGAGTAGGTCTTGTCTATTACATATTGGGTGTATGGAACGGTATCTGAGCGAATTTGAAACCCTTGTTTTATGCATCACCCCACCTCAACATTCCCGTTAAGCAGCCATAGTGTGTTTTCTAAACGTGTGACTCTGTTCTGTTTTGTAATTCAGTTCAAGTGTAGCGGTTTTTACATTCCCTCTATAAGTGATAGCTTATGATAAGTGTCTTTTTCTGTGTGACTTATTTCACTTAGAATCGTCGTACCTAACTCCACTCATCTTGCTTCTACTAGCCTTATGACATTGATTTCATGTCTGAGTGATATTCCATTGTACATAAGGACCACAACTTCTTTATCCATTTTTCTCTTTCCTGGGATATTTAAGGTGTCATGAAGTGGAGGTTCTTGTCAACAGAGCAGCCCTAAACTTTCCGGTGCCTGTGTCTTTCTGATTTTTAGTTTTTCCAATTTATACGCCCATGAGTGGACGTGCCCTATGCTCCCTAAGCTGTTTTTTTTCCATGTTTCAGGACACAGCGTACACTTCTCCAGAGTGGCTGTTGGCAATTTACATCCCGCCCATCAGTGTAGCAAGGCTGCCATTTCTCCATGGCCTGTCCTGCATTTCTGGTTTTGACACTTTTTGCAGCATGGCCCTTTTCACCGATGGGAAGCGAGACTTCTTTGTAGCGCTGATTTGCCTTTCCAGGTTGCTTGGTTGGCCAAAAAGGGCGTATGCGGTTTTTCCTGAATATATTCAGGAAAAAACGCATACGCCCTTTTTGGCCAAAGGCATCATTGTCGACGTTTTGCCGCTTTTCATGTGCTTTAAAGGCGATTCGTATCTACCTGCTGAAATCTGTTTCCTGCAATTCTGCCTTGCTTTCAAATCCTCTTCGTTGCCTTCCCTCAATATATCTGTGGATGAGAATTATCATTTATAACTCTGCGGGTTTGTGAATTGCAGTTTCCCTGAGCTCCATTTTTCAACTGTCTTTTTTGGGAGCTGGCCGCAAAAGCGCGGGATTGCCTCAGGCCCTATTCTGCTTCTGGGCGGCAGGCTGAGCCTGTGGTTAATTCTTCTTCCTGTTGGGAAAATAGAGTGACCTGTGCCTGTCCCAACACCTAGATCTAGTCTCTCATTGGTTGCCCCCTTCCCTTTCATCCTCAGGACAAATTGCAACCTGTACGGAACAGGAGGTTAAAGGTGCTGATTAGCCAAGTAGGGAGATTACTAGTAAAGTAGCTGGAATGGCGAAACCGAGCACAAGGAGATGAGAAATGAGGTGCGTTTTAGAAACCTTTCAAAATCATATGGTGTACCATCTTCTGGTTTTCTCATGCATGTTTTCGATGTAGGAAGATGACCTTGAACCTGGAGATTTGGGACCCATGGGATGGGTACCACGCAGTATTACTTTAAAGGGTCTGCGTTTGCTCACCCAACCTCACCCAACCTCTCAGCCCCAAGAGTGTCCACCCTTATGTCTCATCCAGCTGTGGGTCTTGATATGGTCAATCCAGGTTGCATCACAGCCTCTGAACGAATTTTGTAAGAATTTCTCTCTCTTTCACTGTCTTTGTTTTATGGGTTTTTAAAAGTAATTTATTTTTATAATGGGGTTTAGCTGCTTTTCATGGCTGTGTTTATGCGGCTTTACACCCACTTGACTCACTTCCAGAGAGATATCAATACATAGGTTTTAAGATTCTTACTAGTCAGATATATTCTTGTGCGGTGAATAGGGGGTGTTGAGTTCAGTTCACTGAGCAAGGAGTAGTTCTTGTCTATTACATATTGGGTGTATGGAACGATACCTCAGCGAATTTGAAACCCTTGTTTTATGCATCACCCCACCTCACCTTTCCCGTTAGGCAGCCATAGTGTGTTTTCTAAACGTGTGACTCTGTTCTCTTTTGTAATTCAGTTCAAGTGTAGCGGTTTTTACATTCCCTCTATAAGTGATAGCTTATGATAAGTGTCTTTTTCTGTGTGACTTATTTCACTTAGAATCGTCGTTCCTAACTCCACTCATCTTGCTTCTACTAGCCTTATAACATTGATTTCATGTCTGAGTGATATTCCATTGTACATAAGGACCACAACTTCTTTATCCATTTTTCTTTTTCCTGGGATATTTAAGGTGTCATGAAGTGGAGGTTCTTGTCAACAGAGCAGCCCTAAACTTTCGGGTCCTGTGTCTTGCTGATTTTTAGTTTTTCCAATTTATACGCCCATGAGGGTACGTGCCCTATGCTCCCTAAGCTGTTTTTTTTCGATTTTTCAGGACACAACGTATACTTCTCCAGAGTGGCTGTTGGCAATTTACATCCCGCCCATCAGTGTAGCAAGGCTGCCATTTCTCCATGGCCTGTCCTGCATTTCTCGTTTTGACAATTTATGCAGCATGGCCCTTTTCACCGATGGGAAGCGAGACTTCTTTGTAGCGCTGATTTGCCTTTCCAGGTTGCTTGGTTGGCCAAAAAGGGCGTATGCGTTTTTTCCTGAATATATTCAGGAAAAAACGCATACGCCCTTTTTGGCCAAGGGCATCATTGTCGACATTTTGCCGCTTTTCATGTGCTTTAAAGGCGATTCGTATCTACCTCCTGAAATCTGTTTCCTGCAATTCTGCCTTGCTTTCAAATCCTCTTCGTTGCCTTCCCTCAATATATCTGTGGATGAGAGTTATCATTTATGACTCTGCGGGTTTGTGAATTGCAGTTTCCCTGAGCTCCATTTTTCAACTGTCTTTTGTGGGAGCTGGCCGCAAAAGCGCGGGATTGCCTCAGGCCCTATTCTGCTTCTGGGCGGCAGGCTGAGCCTGTGGTTAATTCTTCTTCCTGATGGGAAAATAGAGTGACCTCTGCCTGTCCCAACACCTAGATCTAGTCTCTCATTGGTTGCCCCTCTTCCCGTTCATCCTCAGGACAAATTGCAACCTGTAGGGAACAGGAGGTTAAAGGTGCTGATTCTCCAAGTAGGGAAATTGCTAGTAAAGTAGCTGGAATGACGAAACCGAGCACAAGGAGATGAGAAATCAGGTGCGTTTTAGAAACCTTTCAAAATCACACGGTGTACCATCTTCTGGGTTTCTCATGCATGTTTTCGATGTAGGAAGATGCCCTTGAACCTGGAGATTTGGGACCCATGGGATGGGTACCACGCAGTATTACTTTAAAGGGTCTGCGTTTGCTCACCCAACCACACCCAACCTCTCAGCCCCAAGAGTGTCCACCCTTATGTCTCATCCAGCTGTGGGTCTTGATATGGTCAATCCAGGTTGCATCACAGCCTCTGAACGAATTTTGTAAGAATTTCTCTCTCTTTCACTGTCTTTGTTTTACGGGTTTTTAAAAGTAATTTATTTTTATAATGGGGTTTATCTGCTTTTCATGGCTGTGTTTATGCGGCTTTACACCCACTTGACTCACTTCCAGAGAGATATCAATACATAGGTTTTAAGATTCTTACTAGTCACATATATTCTTGTGTGGTGAATAGGTGGTGTTGAGTCCAGTTCACTGAGCAAGGAGTAGGTCTTGTCTATTACATATTGGGTGTATGGAACGGTATCTGAGCGAATTTGAAACCCTTGTTTTATGCATCACCCCACCTCACCATTCCCGTTAAGCAGCCATAGTGTGTTTTCTAAACGTGTGACTCTGTTCTGTTTTGTAATTCAGTTCAAGTGTAGCGGTTTTTACATTCCCTCTATAAGTGATAGCTTATGATAAGTGTCTTTTTCTGTGTGACTTATTTCACTTAGAATCGTCGTACCTAACTCCACTCATCTTGCTTCTACTAGCCTTATGAGACATTGATTTCATGTCTGAGTGATATTCCATTGTACATAAGGACCACAACTTCTTTATCCATTTTTCTCTTTCCTGGGATATTTAAGGTGTCATGAAGTGGAGGTTCTTGTCAACAGAGCAGCCCTAAACTTTCCGGTGCCTGTGTCTTGCTGATTTTTAGTTTTTCCAATTTATACGCCCATGAGTGGACGTGCCCTATGCTCCCTAAGCTGTTTTTTTTCGATGTTTCAGGACACAACGTACACTTCTCCAGAGTGGCTGTTGGCAATTTACATCCCGCCTATCAGTGTAGCAAGGCTGCCATTTCTCCATGGCCTGTCCTGCATTTCTGGTTTTGACACTTTTTGCAGCATGGCCCTTTTCACCGATGGGAAGTGAGACTTCTTTGTAGCGCTGATTTGCCTTTCCAGGTTGCTTGGTTGGCCAAAAAGGGCGTATGCGTTTTTTCCTGAATATATTCAGGAAAAAACGCATACGCCCTTTTTGGCCAAGGGCATCATTGTCGACGTTTTGCCGCTTTTCATGTGCTTTAAAGGCGATTCGTATCTACCTCCTGAAATCTGTTTCCTGCAATTCTGCCTTGCTTTCAAATCCTCTTCGTTGCCTTCCCTCAATATATCTGTGGATGAGAGTTATCATTTATAACTCTGCGGGTTTGTGAATTGCAGTTTCCCTGAGCTCCATTTTTCAACTGTCTTTTTTGGGAGCTGGCCGCAAAAGCGCGGGATTGCCTCAGGCCCTATTCTGCTTCTGGGCGGCAGGCTGAGCCTGTGGTTAATTCTTCTTCCTGTTGGGAAAATAGAGTGACCTGTGCCTGTCCCAACACCTAGATCTAGTCTCTCATTGGTTGCCCCCTTCCCTTTCATCCTCAGGACAAATTGCAACCTGTACGGAACAGGAGGTTAAAGGTGCTGATTAGCCAAGTAGGGAGATTACTAGTAAAGTAGCTGGAATGGCGAAACGGAGCACAAGGAGATGAGAAATGAGGTGCGTTTTAGAAACCTTTCAAAATCATATGGTGTACCATCTTCTGGTTTTCTCATGCATGTTTTCGATGTAGGAAGATGACCTTGAACCTGGAGATTTGGGACCCATGGGATGGGTACCACGCAGTATTACTTTAAAGGGTCTGCGTTTGCTCACCCAACCTCACCCAACCTCTCAGCCCCAAGAGTGTCCACCCTTATGTCTCATCCAGCTGTGGGTCTTGATATGGTCAATCCAGGTTGCATCACAGCCTCTGAACGAATTTTGTAAGAATTTCTCTCTCTTTCACTGTCTTTGTTTTATGGGTTTTTAAAAGTAATTTATTTTTATAATGGGGTTTAGCTGCTTTTCATGGCTGTGTTTATGCGGCTTTACACCCACTTGACTCACTTCCAGAGAGATATCAATACATAGGTTTTAAGATTCTTACTAGTCAGATATATTCTTGTGCGGTGAATAGGGGGTGTTGAGTTCAGTTCACTGAGCAAGGAGTAGTTCTTGTGTATTACATATTGGGTGTATGGAACGATACCTCAGCGAATTTGAAACCCTTGTTTTATGCATCACCCCACCTCACCTTTCCCGTTAGGCAGCCATAGTGTGTTTTCTAAACGTGTGACTCTGTTCTCTTTTGTAATTCAGTTCAAGTGTAGCGGTTTTTACATTCCCTCTATAAGTGATAGCTTATGATAAGTGTCTTTTTCTGTGTGACTTATTTCACTTAGAATCGTCGTTCCTAACTCCACTCATCTTGCTTCTACTAGCCTTATAACATTGATTTCATGTCTGAGTGATATTCCATTGTACATAAGGACCACAACTTCTTTATCCATTTTTCTTTTTCCTGGGATATTTAAGGTGTCATGAAGTGGAGGTTCTTGTCAACAGAGCAGCCCTAAACTTTCGGGTCCTGTGTCTTGCTGATTTTTAGTTTTTCCAATTTATACGCCCATGAGGGTACGTGCCCTATGCTCCCTAAGCTGTTTTTTTTCGATTTTTCAGGACACAACGTATACTTCTCCAGAGTGGCTGTTGGCAATTTACATCCCGCCCATCAGTGTAGCAAGGCTGCCATTTCTCCATGGCCTGTCCTGCATTTCTCGTTTTGACAATTTATGCAGCATGGCCCTTTTCACCGATGGGAAGCGAGACTTCTTTGTAGCGCTGATTTGCCTTTCCAGGTTGCTTGGTTGGCCAAAAAGGGCGTATGCGTTTTTTCCTGAATATATTCAGGAAAAAACGCATACGCCCTTTTTGGCCAAGGGCATCATTGTCGACGTTTTGCCGCTTTTCATGTGCTTTAAAGGCGATTCGTATCTACCTCCTGAAATCTGTTTCCTGCAATTCTGCCTTGCTTTCAAATCCTCTTCGTTGCCTTCCCTCAATATATCTGTGGATGAGAGTTATCATTTATGACTCTGCGGGTTTGTGAATTGCAGTTTCCCTGAGCTCCATTTTTCAACTGTCTTTTGTGGGAGCTGGCCGCAAAAGCGCGGGATTGCCTCAGGCCCTATTCTGCTTCTGGGCGGCAGGCTGAGCCTGTGGTTAATTCTTCTTCCTGATGGGAAAATAGAGTGACCTCTGCCTGTCCCAACACCTAGATCTAGTCTCTCATTGGTTGCCCCTCTTCCCGTTCATCCTCAGGACAAATTGCAACCTGTAGGGAACAGGAGGTTAAAGGTGCTGATTCTCCAAGTAGGGAAATTGCTAGTAAAGTAGCTGGAATGACGAAACCGAGCACAAGGAGATTAGAAATCAGGTGCGTTTTAGAAACCTTTCAAAATCACACGGTGTACCATCTTCTGGGTTTCTCATGCATGTTTTCGATGTAGGAAGATGCCCTTGAACCTGGAGATTTGGGACCCATGGGATGGGTACCACGCAGTATTACTTTAAAGGGTCTGCGTTTGCTCACCCAACCACACCCAACCTCTCAGCCCCAAGAGTGTCCACCCTTATGTCTCATCCAGCTGTGGGTCTTGATATGGTCAATCCAGGTTGCATCACAGCCTCTGAACGAATTTTGTAAGAATTTCTCTCTCTTTCACTGTCTTTGTTTTATGGGTTTTTAAAAGTAATTTATTTTTATAATGGGGTTTAGCTGCTTTTCATGGCTGTGTTTATGCGGCTTTACACCCACTTGACTCACTTCCAGACAGATATCAATACATAGGTTTTAAGATTCTTACTAGTCACATATATTCTTGTGCAGTGAATAGGGGGTGTTGAGTTCAGTTCACTGAGCAAGGAGTAGGTCTTGTCTATTACATATTGGGTGTATGGAACGGTATCTGAGCGAATTTGAAACCCTTGTTTTATGCATCACCCCACCTCACCATTCCCGTTAAGCAGCCATAGTGTGTTTTCTAAACGTGTGACTCTGTTCTGTTTTGTAATTCAGTTCAAGTGTAGCGGTTTTTACATTCCCTCTATAAGTGATAGCTTATGATAAGTGTCTTTTTCTGTGTGACTTATTTCACTTAGGATCGTCGTACCTAACTCCACTCATCTTGCTTCTACTAGCCTTATGACATTGATTTCATGTCTGAGTGATATTCCATTGTACATAAGGACCACAACTTCTTTATCCATTTTTCTCTTTCCTGGGATTTTTAAGGTGTCATGAAGTGGAGGTTCTTGTCAACAGAGCAGCCCTAAACTTTCGGGTGCCTGTGTCTTGCTGATTTTTAGGTTTTCCAATTTATACGCCCATGAGTGGACGTGCCCTATGCTCCCTAAGCTGTTTTTTTCCCATGTTTCAGGACACAACGTACACTTCTCCAGAGTGGCTGTTGGCAATTTACATCCCGCCCATCAGTGTAGCAAGGCTGCCATTTCTCCATGGCCTGTCCTGCATTTCTGGTTTTGACACATTTTGCAGCATGGCCCTTTTCACCGATGGGAAGCGAGACTTCTTTGTAGCGCTGATTTGCCTTTCCAGGTTGCTTGGTTGGCCAAAAAGGGCGTATGCGTTTTTTCCTGAATATATTCAGGAAAAAACGCATACGCCCTTTTTGGCCAAGGGCATCATTGTCGACGTTTTGCCGCTTTTCATGTGCTTTAAAGGCGATTCATATCTACCTGCTGAAATCTGTTTCCTGCAATTCTGCCTTGCTTTCAAATCCTCTTCGTTGCCTTCCCTCAATATATCTGTGGATGAGAGTTATCATTTATAACTCTGCGGGTTTGTGAATTGCAGTTTCCCTGAGCTCCATTTTTCAACTGTCTTTTGTGGGAGCTGGCCGCAAAAGCGCGGGGTTGCCTCAGGCCCTATTCTGCTTCTGGGTGGCAGGCTGAGCCTGTGGTTAATTCTTCTTCCTGTTTGGGAAAATAGAGTGACCTGTGCCTGTCCCAACACCTAGATCTAGTCTCTCATTGGTTGCCCCTCTTCCCGTTCATCCTCAGGACAAATTGCAACCTGTAGGGAACAGGAGGTTAAAGGTGCTGATTCTCCAAGTAGGGAGATTGCTAGTAAAGTAGCTGGAATGGCGAAACCGAGCACAAGGAGATAAGAAATGAGGTGCGTTTTAGAAACCTTTCAAAATCACACGGTGTACCATCTTCTGGGTTTCTCATGCATGTTTTCGATGTAGGAAGATGCCCTTGAACCTGGAGATTTGGGACCCATGGGATGGGTACCACGCAGTATTACTTTAAAGGGTCTGCGTTTGCTCACCCAACCTCACCCAACCTCTCAGCCCCAAGAGTGTCCACCCTTATGTCTCATCCAGCTGTGGGTCTAGATATGGTCAATCCAGGTTGCATCACAGCCTCTGAACGAATTTTGAAAGAATTTCTCTCTCTTTCACTGTCTTTGTTTTATGGGTTTTTAAAAGTAATTTATTTTTATAATGGGGTTTAGCTGCTTTTCATGGCTGTGTTTATGCGGCTTTACACACACTTGACTCACTTCCAGAGAGATATCAATACATAGGTTTTAAGATTCTTACTAGTCACATATATTCTTGTGTGGTGAATAGGGGGTGTTGAGTCCAGTTCACGGAGCAAGGAGTAGGTCTTGTCTATTACATATTGGGTGTATGGAACGGTATCTGAGCGAATTTGAAACCCTTGTTTTATGCATCACCCCACCTCAACATTCCCGTTAAGCAGCCATAGTGTGTTTTCTAAACGTGTGACTCTGTTCTGTTTTGTAATTCAGTTCAAGTGTAGCGGTTTTTACATTCCCTCTATAAGTGATAGCTTATGATAAGTGTCTTTTTCTGTGTGACTTATTTCACTTAGAATCGTCGTACCTAACTCCACTCATCTTGCTTCTACTAGCCTTATGACATTGATTTCATGTCTGAGTGATATTCCATTGTACATAAGGACCACAACTTCTTTATCCATTTTTCTCTTTCCTGGGATATTTAAGGTGTCATGAAGTGGAGGTTCTTGTCAACAGAGCAGCCCTAAACTTTCCGGTGCCTGTGTCTTTCTGATTTTTAGTTTTTCCAATTTATACGCCCATGAGTGGACGTGCCCTATGCTCCCTAAGCTGTTTTTTTTCCATGTTTCAGGACACAGCGTACACTTCTCCAGAGTGGCTGTTGGCAATTTACATCCCGCCCATCAGTGTAGCAAGGCTGCCATTTCTCCATGGCCTGTCCTGCATTTCTGGTTTTGACACTTTTTGCAGCATGGCCCTTTTCACCGATGGGAAGCGAGACTTCTTTGTAGCGCTGATTTGCCTTTCCAGGTTGCTTGGTTGGCCAAAAAGGGCGTATGCGGTTTTTCCTGAATATATTCAGGAAAAAACGCATACGCCCTTTTTGGCCAAAGGCATCATTGTCGACGTTTTGCCGCTTTTCATGTGCTTTAAAGGCGATTCGTATCTACCTGCTGAAATCTGTTTCCTGCAATTCTGCCTTGCTTTCAAATCCTCTTCGTTGCCTTCCCTCAATATATCTGTGGATGAGAATTATCATTTATAACTCTGCGGGTTTGTGAATTGCAGTTTCCCTGAGCTCCATTTTTCAACTGTCTTTTTTGGGAGCTGGCCGCAAAAGCGCGGGATTGCCTCAGGCCCTATTCTGCTTCTGGGCGGCAGGCTGAGCCTGTGGTTAATTCTTCTTCCTGTTGGGAAAATAGAGTGACCTGTGCCTGTCCCAACACCTAGATCTAGTCTCTCATTGGTTGCCCCCTTCCCTTTCATCCTCAGGACAAATTGCAACCTGTACGGAACAGGAGGTTAAAGGTGCTGATTAGCCAAGTAGGGAGATTACTAGTAAAGTAGCTGGAATGGCGAAACCGAGCACAAGGAGATGAGAAATGAGGTGCGTTTTAGAAACCTTTCAAAATCATATGGTGTACCATCTTCTGGTTTTCTCATGCATGTTTTCGATGTAGGAAGATGACCTTGAACCTGGAGATTTGGGACCCATGGGATGGGTACCACGCAGTATTACTTTAAAGGGTCTGCGTTTGCTCACCCAACCTCACCCAACCTCTCAGCCCCAAGAGTGTCCACCCTTATGTCTCATCCAGCTGTGGGTCTTGATATGGTCAATCCAGGTTGCATCACAGCCTCTGAACGAATTTTGTAAGAATTTCTCTCTCTTTCACTGTCTTTGTTTTATGGGTTTTTAAAAGTAATTTATTTTTATAATGGGGTTTAGCTGCTTTTCATGGCTGTGTTTATGCGGCTTTACACCCACTTGACTCACTTCCAGAGAGATATCAATACATAGGTTTTAAGATTCTTACTAGTCAGATATATTCTTGTGCGGTGAATAGGGGGTGTTGAGTTCAGTTCACTGAGCAAGGAGTAGTTCTTGTCTATTACATATTGGGTGTATGGAACGATACCTCAGCGAATTTGAAACCCTTGTTTTATGCATCACCCCACCTCACCTTTCCCGTTAGGCAGCCATAGTGTGTTTTCTAAACGTGTGACTCTGTTCTCTTTTGTAATTCAGTTCAAGTGTAGCGGTTTTTACATTCCCTCTATAAGTGATAGCTTATGATAAGTGTCTTTTTCTGTGTGACTTATTTCACTTAGAATCGTCGTTCCTAACTCCACTCATCTTGCTTCTACTAGCCTTATAACATTGATTTCATGTCTGAGTGATATTCCATTGTACATAAGGACCACAACTTCTTTATCCATTTTTCTTTTTCCTGGGATATTTAAGGTGTCATGAAGTGGAGGTTCTTGTCAACAGAGCAGCCCTAAACTTTCGGGTCCTGTGTCTTGCTGATTTTTAGTTTTTCCAATTTATACGCCCATGAGGGTACGTGCCCTATGCTCCCTAAGCTGTTTTTTTTCGATTTTTCAGGACACAACGTATACTTCTCCAGAGTGGCTGTTGGCAATTTACATCCCGCCCATCAGTGTAGCAAGGCTGCCATTTCTCCATGGCCTGTCCTGCATTTCTCGTTTTGACAATTTATGCAGCATGGCCCTTTTCACCGATGGGAAGCGAGACTTCTTTGTAGCGCTGATTTGCCTTTCCAGGTTGCTTGGTTGGCCAAAAAGGGCGTATGCGTTTTTTCCTGAATATATTCAGGAAAAAACGCATACGCCCTTTTTGGCCAAGGGCATCATTGTCGACATTTTGCCGCTTTTCATGTGCTTTAAAGGCGATTCGTATCTACCTCCTGAAATCTGTTTCCTGCAATTCTGCCTTGCTTTCAAATCCTCTTCGTTGCCTTCCCTCAATATATCTGTGGATGAGAGTTATCATTTATGACTCTGCGGGTTTGTGAATTGCAGTTTCCCTGAGCTCCATTTTTCAACTGTCTTTTGTGGGAGCTGGCCGCAAAAGCGCGGGATTGCCTCAGGCCCTATTCTGCTTCTGGGCGGCAGGCTGAGCCTGTGGTTAATTCTTCTTCCTGATGGGAAAATAGAGTGACCTCTGCCTGTCCCAACACCTAGATCTAGTCTCTCATTGGTTGCCCCTCTTCCCGTTCATCCTCAGGACAAATTGCAACCTGTAGGGAACAGGAGGTTAAAGGTGCTGATTCTCCAAGTAGGGAAATTGCTAGTAAAGTAGCTGGAATGACGAAACCGAGCACAAGGAGATGAGAAATCAGGTGCGTTTTAGAAACCTTTCAAAATCACACGGTGTACCATCTTCTGGGTTTCTCATGCATGTTTTCGATGTAGGAAGATGCCCTTGAACCTGGAGATTTGGGACCCATGGGATGGGTACCACGCAGTATTACTTTAAAGGGTCTGCGTTTGCTCACCCAACCACACCCAACCTCTCAGCCCCAAGAGTGTCCACCCTTATGTCTCATCCAGCTGTGGGTCTTGATATGGTCAATCCAGGTTGCATCACAGCCTCTGAACGAATTTTGTAAGAATTTCTCTCTCTTTCACTGTCTTTGTTTTACGGGTTTTTAAAAGTAATTTATTTTTATAATGGGGTTTATCTGCTTTTCATGGCTGTGTTTATGCGGCTTTACACCCACTTGACTCACTTCCAGAGAGATATCAATACATAGGTTTTAAGATTCTTACTAGTCACATATATTCTTGTGTGGTGAATAGGTGGTGTTGAGTCCAGTTCACTGAGCAAGGAGTAGGTCTTGTCTATTACATATTGGGTGTATGGAACGGTATCTGAGCGAATTTGAAACCCTTGTTTTATGCATCACCCCACCTCACCATTCCCGTTAAGCAGCCATAGTGTGTTTTCTAAACGTGTGACTCTGTTCTGTTTTGTAATTCAGTTCAAGTGTAGCGGTTTTTACATTCCCTCTATAAGTGATAGCTTATGATAAGTGTCTTTTTCTGTGTGACTTATTTCACTTAGAATCGTCGTACCTAACTCCACTCATCTTGCTTCTACTAGCCTTATGAGACATTGATTTCATGTCTGAGTGATATTCCATTGTACATAAGGACCACAACTTCTTTATCCATTTTTCTCTTTCCTGGGATATTTAAGGTGTCATGAAGTGGAGGTTCTTGTCAACAGAGCAGCCCTAAACTTTCCGGTGCCTGTGTCTTGCTGATTTTTAGTTTTTCCAATTTATACGCCCATGAGTGGACGTGCCCTATGCTCCCTAAGCTGTTTTTTTTCGATGTTTCAGGACACAACGTACACTTCTCCAGAGTGGCTGTTGGCAATTTACATCCCGCCTATCAGTGTAGCAAGGCTGCCATTTCTCCATGGCCTGTCCTGCATTTCTGGTTTTGACACTTTTTGCAGCATGGCCCTTTTCACCGATGGGAAGTGAGACTTCTTTGTAGCGCTGATTTGCCTTTCCAGGTTGCTTGGTTGGCCAAAAAGGGCGTATGCGTTTTTTCCTGAATATATTCAGGAAAAAACGCATACGCCCTTTTTGGCCAAGGGCATCATTGTCGACGTTTTGCCGCTTTTCATGTGCTTTAAAGGCGATTCGTATCTACCTGCTGAAATCTGTTTCCTGCAATTCTGCCTTGCTTTCAAATCCTCTTCGTTGCCTTCCCTCAATATATCTGTGGATGAGAGTTATCATTTATAACTCTGCGGGTTTGTGAATTGCAGTTTCCCTGAGCTCCATTTTTCAACTGTCTTTTTTGGGAGCTGGCCGCAAAAGCGCGGGATTGCCTCAGGCCCTATTCTGCTTCTGGGCGGCAGGCTGAGCCTGTGGTTAATTCTTCTTCCTGTAGGGAAAATAGAGTGACCTGTGCCTGTCCCAACACCTAGATCTAGTCTCTCATTGGTTGCCCCCTTCCCTTTCATCCTCAGGACAAATTGCAACCTGTACGGAACAGGAGGTTAAAGGTGCTGATTAGCCAAGTAGGGAGATTACTAGTAAAGTAGCTGGAATGGCGAAACGGAGCACAAGGAGATGAGAAATGAGGTGCGTTTTAGAAACCTTTCAAAATCATATGGTGTACCATCTTCTGGTTTTCTCATGCATGTTTTCGATGTAGGAAGATGACCTTGAACCTGGAGATTTGGGACCCATGGGATGGGTACCACGCAGTATTACTTTAAAGGGTCTGCGTTTGCTCACCCAACCTCACCCAACCTCTCAGCCCCAAGAGTGTCCACCCTTATGTCTCATCCAGCTGTGGGTCTTGATATGGTCAATCCAGGTTGCATCACAGCCTCTGAACGAATTTTGTAAGAATTTCTCTCTCTTTCACTGTCTTTGTTTTATGGGTTTTTAAAAGTAATTTATTTTTATAATGGGGTTTAGCTGCTTTTCATGGCTGTGTTTATGCGGCTTTACACCCACTTGACTCACTTCCAGAGAGATATCAATACATAGGTTTTAAGATTCTTACTAGTCAGATATATTCTTGTGCGGTGAATAGGGGGTGTTGAGTTCAGTTCACTGAGCAAGGAGTAGTTCTTGTGTATTACATATTGGGTGTATGGAACGATACCTCAGCGAATTTGAAACCCTTGTTTTATGCATCACCCCACCTCACCTTTCCCGTTAGGCAGCCATAGTGTGTTTTCTAAACGTGTGACTCTGTTCTCTTTTGTAATTCAGTTCAAGTGTAGCGGTTTTTACATTCCCTCTATAAGTGATAGCTTATGATAAGTGTCTTTTTCTGTGTGACTTATTTCACTTAGAATCGTCGTTCCTAACTCCACTCATCTTGCTTCTACTAGCCTTATAACATTGATTTCATGTCTGAGTGATATTCCATTGTACATAAGGACCACAACTTCTTTATCCATTTTTCTTTTTCCTGGGATATTTAAGGTGTCATGAAGTGGAGGTTCTTGTCAACAGAGCAGCCCTAAACTTTCGGGTCCTGTGTCTTGCTGATTTTTAGTTTTTCCAATTTATACGCCCATGAGGGTACGTGCCCTATGCTCCCTAAGCTGTTTTTTTTCGATTTTTCAGGACACAACGTATACTTCTCCAGAGTGGCTGTTGGCAATTTACATCCCGCCCATCAGTGTAGCAAGGCTGCCATTTCTCCATGGCCTGTCCTGCATTTCTCGTTTTGACAATTTATGCAGCATGGCCCTTTTCACCGATGGGAAGCGAGACTTCTTTGTAGCGCTGATTTGCCTTTCCAGGTTGCTTGGTTGGCCAAAAAGGGCGTATGCGTTTTTTCCTGAATATATTCAGGAAAAAACGCATACGCCCTTTTTGGCCAAGGGCATCATTGTCGACATTTTGCCGCTTTTCATGTGCTTTAAAGGCGATTCGTATCTACCTCCTGAAATCTGTTTCCTGCAATTCTGCCTTGCTTTCAAATCCTCTTCGTTGCCTTCCCTCAATATATCTGTGGATGAGAGTTATCATTTATGACTCTGCGGGTTTGTGAATTGCAGTTTCCCTGAGCTCCATTTTTCAACTGTCTTTTGTGGGAGCTGGCCGCAAAAGCGCGGGATTGCCTCAGGCCCTATTCTGCTTCTGGGCGGCAGGCTGAGCCTGTGGTTAATTCTTCTTCCTGATGGGAAAATAGAGTGACCTCTGCCTGTCCCAACACCTAGATCTAGTCTCTCATTGGTTGCCCCTCTTCCCGTTCATCCTCAGGACAAATTGCAACCTGTAGGGAACAGGAGGTTAAAGGTGCTGATTCTCCAAGTAGGGAAATTGCTAGTAAAGTAGCTGGAATGACGAAACCGAGCACAAGGAGATGAGAAATCAGGTGCGTTTTAGAAACCTTTCAAAATCACACGGTGTACCATCTTCTGGGTTTCTCATGCATGTTTTCGATGTAGGAAGATGCCCTTGAACCTGGAGATTTGGGACCCATGGGATGGGTACCACGCAGTATTACTTTAAAGGGTCTGCGTTTGCTCACCCAACCACACCCAACCTCTCAGCCCCAAGAGTGTCCACCCTTATGTCTCATCCAGCTGTGGGTCTTGATATGGTCAATCCAGGTTGCATCACAGCCTCTGAACGAATTTTGTAAGAATTTCTCTCTCTTTCACTGTCTTTGTTTTACGGGTTTTTAAAAGTAATTTATTTTTATAATGGGGTTTATCTGCTTTTCATGGCTGTGTTTATGCGGCTTTACACCCACTTGACTCACTTCCAGAGAGATATCAATACATAGGTTTTAAGATTCTTACTAGTCACATATATTCTTGTGTGGTGAATAGGTGGTGTTGAGTCCAGTTCACTGAGCAAGGAGTAGGTCTTGTCTATTACATATTGGGTGTATGGAACGGTATCTGAGCGAATTTGAAACCCTTGTTTTATGCATCACCCCACCTCACCATTCCCGTTAAGCAGCCATAGTGTGTTTTCTAAACGTGTGACTCTGTTCTGTTTTGTAATTCAGTTCAAGTGTAGCGGTTTTTACATTCCCTCTATAAGTGATAGCTTATGATAAGTGTCTTTTTCTGTGTGACTTATTTCACTTAGAATCGTCGTACCTAACTCCACTCATCTTGCTTCTACTAGCCTTATGAGACATTGATTTCATGTCTGAGTGATATTCCATTGTACATAAGGACCACAACTTCTTTATCCATTTTTCTCTTTCCTGGGATTTTTAAGGTGTCATGAAGTGGAGGTTCTTGTCAACAGAGCAGCCCTAAACTTTCCGGTGCCTGTGTCTTGCTGATTTTTAGTTTTTCCAATTTATACGCCCATGAGTGGACGTGCCCTATGCTCCCTAAGCTGTTTTTTTTCGATGTTTCAGGACACAACGTACACTTCTCCAGAGTGGCTGTTGGCAATTTACATCCCGCCTATCAGTGTAGCAAGGCTGCCATTTCTCCATGGCCTGTCCTGCATTTCTGGTTTTGACACTTTTTGCAGCATGGCCCTTTTCACCGATGGGAAGTGAGACTTCTTTGTAGCGCTGATTTGCCTTTCCAGGTTGCTTGGTTGGCCAAAAAGGGCGTATGCGTTTTTTCCTGAATATATTCAGGAAAAAACGCATACGCCCTTTTTGGCCAAGGGCATCATTGTCGACGTTTTGCCGCTTTTCATGTGCTTTAAAGGCGATTCGTATCTACCTGCTGAAATCTGTTTCCTGCAATTCTGCCTTGCTTTCAAATCCTCTTCGTTGCCTTCCCTCAATATATCTGTGGATGAGAGTTATCATTTATAACTCTGCGGGTTTGTGAATTGCAGTTTCCCTGAGCTCCATTTTTCAACTGTCTTTTTTGGGAGCTGGCCGCAAAAGCGCGGGATTGCCTCAGGCCCTATTCTGCTTCTGGGCGGCAGGCTGAGCCTGTGGTTAATTCTTCTTCCTGTAGGGAAAATAGAGTGACCTGTGCCTGTCCCAACACCTAGATCTAGTCTCTCATTGGTTGCCCCCTTCCCTTTCATCCTCAGGACAAATTGCAACCTGTACGGAACAGGAGGTTAAAGGTGCTGATTAGCCAAGTAGGGAGATTACTAGTAAAGTAGCTGGAATGGCGAAACGGAGCACAAGGAGATGAGAAATGAGGTGCGTTTTAGAAACCTTTCAAAATCATATGGTGTACCATCTTCTGGTTTTCTCATGCATGTTTTCGATGTAGGAAGATGACCTTGAACCTGGAGATTTGGGACCCATGGGATGGGTACCACGCAGTATTACTTTAAAGGGTCTGCGTTTGCTCACCCAACCTCACCCAACCTCTCAGCCCCAAGAGTGTCCACCCTTATGTCTCATCCAGCTGTGGGTCTTGATATGGTCAATCCAGGTTGCATCACAGCCTCTGAACGAATTTTGTAAGAATTTCTCTCTCTTTCACTGTCTTTGTTTTATGGGTTTTTAAAAGTAATTTATTTTTATAATGGGGTTTAGCTGCTTTTCATGGCTGTGTTTATGCGGCTTTACACCCACTTGACTCACTTCCAGAGAGATATCAATACATAGGTTTTAAGATTCTTACTAGTCAGATATATTCTTGTGCGGTGAATAGGGGGTGTTGAGTTCAGTTCACTGAGCAAGGAGTAGTTCTTGTGTATTACATATTGGGTGTATGGAACGATACCTCAGCGAATTTGAAACCCTTGTTTTATGCATCACCCCACCTCACCTTTCCCGTTAGGCAGCCATAGTGTGTTTTCTAAACGTGTGACTCTGTTCTCTTTTGTAATTCAGTTCAAGTGTAGCGGTTTTTACATTCCCTCTATAAGTGATAGCTTATGATAAGTGTCTTTTTCTGTGTGACTTATTTCACTTAGAATCGTCGTTCCTAACTCCACTCATCTTGCTTCTACTAGCCTTATAACATTGATTTCATGTCTGAGTGATATTCCATTGTACATAAGGACCACAACTTCTTTATCCATTTTTCTTTTTCCTGGGATATTTAAGGTGTCATGAAGTGGAGGTTCTTGTCAACAGAGCAGCCCTAAACTTTCGGGTCCTGTGTCTTGCTGATTTTTAGTTTTTCCAATTTATACGCCCATGAGGGTACGTGCCCTATGCTCCCTAAGCTGTTTTTTTTCGATTTTTCAGGACACAACGTATACTTCTCCAGAGTGGCTGTTGGCAATTTACATCCCGCCCATCAGTGTAGCAAGGCTGCCATTTCTCCATGGCCTGTCCTGCATTTCTCGTTTTGACAATTTATGCAGCATGGCCCTTTTCACCGATGGGAAGCGAGACTTCTTTGTAGCGCTGATTTGCCTTTCCAGGTTGCTTGGTTGGCCAAAAAGGGCGTATGCGTTTTTTCCTGAATATATTCAGGAAAAAACGCATACGCCCTTTTTGGCCAAGGGCATCATTGTCGACGTTTTGCCGCTTTTCATGTGCTTTAAAGGCGATTCGTATCTACCTCCTGAAATCTGTTTCCTGCAATTCTGCCTTGCTTTCAAATCCTCTTCGTTGCCTTCCCTCAATATATCTGTGGATGAGAGTTATCATTTATGACTCTGCGGGTTTGTGAATTGCAGTTTCCCTGAGCTCCATTTTTCAACTGTCTTTTGTGGGAGCTGGCCGCAAAAGCGCGGGATTGCCTCAGGCCCTATTCTGCTTCTGGGCGGCAGGCTGAGCCTGTGGTTAATTCTTCTTCCTGATGGGAAAATAGAGTGACCTCTGCCTGTCCCAACACCTAGATCTAGTCTCTCATTGGTTGCCCCTCTTCCCGTTCATCCTCAGGACAAATTGCAACCTGTAGGGAACAGGAGGTTAAAGGTGCTGATTCTCCAAGTAGGGAAATTGCTAGTAAAGTAGCTGGAATGACGAAACCGAGCACAAGGAGATGAGAAATCAGGTGCGTTTTAGAAACCTTTCAAAATCACACGGTGTACCATCTTCTGGGTTTCTCATGCATGTTTTCGATGTAGGAAGATGCCCTTGAACCTGGAGATTTGGGACCCATGGGATGGGTACCACGCAGTATTACTTTAAAGGGTCTGCGTTTGCTCACCCAACCACACCCAACCTCTCAGCCCCAAGAGTGTCCACCCTTATGTCTCATCCAGCTGTGGGTCTTGATATGGTCAATCCAGGTTGCATCACAGCCTCTGAACGAATTTTGTAAGAATTTCTCTCTCTTTCACTGTCTTTGTTTTATGGGTTTTTAAAAGTAATTTATTTTTATAATGGGGTTTAGCTGCTTTTCATGGCTGTGTTTATGCGGCTTTACACCCACTTGACTCACTTCCAGACAGATATCAATACATAGGTTTTAAGATTCTTACTAGTCACATATATTCTTGTGCAGTGAATAGGGGGTGTTGAGTTCAGTTCACTGAGCAAGGAGTAGGTCTTGTCTATTACATATTGGGTGTATGGAACGGTATCTGAGCGAATTTGAAACCCTTGTTTTATGCATCACCCCACCTCACCATTCCCGTTAAGCAGCCATAGTGTGTTTTCTAAACGTGTGACTCTGTTCTGTTTTGTAATTCAGTTCAAGTGTAGCGGTTTTTACATTCCCTCTATAAGTGATAGCTTATGATAAGTGTCTTTTTCTGTGTGACTTATTTCACTTAGGATCGTCGTACCTAACTCCACTCATCTTGCTTCTACTAGCCTTATGACATTGATTTCATGTCTGAGTGATATTCCATTGTACATAAGGACCACAACTTCTTTATCCATTTTTCTCTTTCCTGGGATTTTTAAGGTGTCATGAAGTGGAGGTTCTTGTCAACAGAGCAGCCCTAAACTTTCGGGTGCCTGTGTCTTGCTGATTTTTAGGTTTTCCAATTTATACGCCCATGAGTGGACGTGCCCTATGCTCCCTAAGCTGTTTTTTTCCCATGTTTCAGGACACAACGTACACTTCTCCAGAGTGGCTGTTGGCAATTTACATCCCGCCCATCAGTGTAGCAAGGCTGCCATTTCTCCATGGCCTGTCCTGCATTTCTGGTTTTGACACATTTTGCAGCATGGCCCTTTTCACCGATGGGAAGCGAGACTTCTTTGTAGCGCTGATTTGCCTTTCCAGGTTGCTTGGTTGGCCAAAAAGGGCGTATGCGTTTTTTCCTGAATATATTCAGGAAAAAACGCATACGCCCTTTTTGGCCAAGGGCATCATTGTCGACGTTTTGCCGCTTTTCATGTGCTTTAAAGGCGATTCATATCTACCTGCTGAAATCTGTTTCCTGCAATTCTGCCTTGCTTTCAAATCCTCTTCGTTGCCTTCCCTCAATATATCTGTGGATGAGAGTTATCATTTATAACTCTGCGGGTTTGTGAATTGCAGTTTCCCTGAGCTCCATTTTTCAACTGTCTTTTGTGGGAGCTGGCCGCAAAAGCGCGGGATTGCCTCAGGCCCTATTCTGCTTCTGGGTGGCAGGCTGAGCCTGTGGTTAATTCTTCTTCCTGTTTGGGAAAATAGAGTGACCTGTGCCTGTCCCAACACCTAGATCTAGTCTCTCATTGGTTGCCCCTCTTCCCGTTCATCCTCAGGACAAATTGCAACCTGTAGGGAACAGGAGGTTAAAGGTGCTGATTCTCCAAGTAGGGAGATTGCTAGTAAAGTAGCTGGAATGGCGAAACCGAGCACAAGGAGATAAGAAATGAGGTGCGTTTTAGAAACCTTTCAAAATCACACGGTGTACCATCTTCTGGGTTTCTCATGCATGTTTTCGATGTAGGAAGATGCCCTTGAACCTGGAGATTTGGGACCCATGGGATGGGTACCACGCAGTATTACTTTAAAGGGTCTGCGTTTGCTCACCCAACCTCACCCAACCTCTCAGCCCCAAGAGTGTCCACCCTTATGTCTCATCCAGCTGTGGGTCTAGATATGGTCAATCCAGGTTGCATCACAGCCTCTGAACGAATTTTGAAAGAATTTCTCTCTCTTTCACTGTCTTTGTTTTATGGGTTTTTAAAAGTAATTTATTTTTATAATGGGGTTTAGCTGCTTTTCATGGCTGTGTTTATGCGGCTTTACACACACTTGACTCACTTCCAGAGAGATATCAATACATAGGTTTTAAGATTCTTACTAGTCACATATATTCTTGTGTGGTGAATAGGGGGTGTTGAGTCCAGTTCACGGAGCAAGGAGTAGGTCTTGTCTATTACATATTGGGTGTATGGAACGGTATCTGAGCGAATTTGAAACCCTTGTTTTATGCATCACCCCACCTCAACATTCCCGTTAAGCAGCCATAGTGTGTTTTCTAAACGTGTGACTCTGTTCTGTTTTGTAATTCAGTTCAAGTGTAGCGGTTTTTACATTCCCTCTATAAGTGATAGCTTATGATAAGTGTCTTTTTCTGTGTGACTTATTTCACTTAGAATCGTCGTACCTAACTCCACTCATCTTGCTTCTACTAGCCTTATGACATTGATTTCATGTCTGAGTGATATTCCATTGTACATAAGGACCACAACTTCTTTATCCATTTTTCTCTTTCCTGGGATATTTAAGGTGTCATGAAGTGGAGGTTCTTGTCAACAGAGCAGCCCTAAACTTTCCGGTGCCTGTGTCTTTCTGATTTTTAGTTTTTCCAATTTATACGCCCATGAGTGGACGTGCCCTATGCTCCCTAAGCTGTTTTTTTCCCATGTTTCAGGACACAACGTACACTTCTCCAGAGTGGCTGTTGGCAATTTACATCCCGCCCATCAGTGTAGCAAGGCTGCCATTTCTCCATGGCCTGTCCTGCATTTCTGGTTTTGACACTTTTTGCAGCATGGCCCTTTTCACCGATGGGAAGCGAGACTTCTTTGTAGCGCTGATTTGCCTTTCCAGGTTGCTTGGTTGGCCAAAAAGGGCGTATGCGGTTTTTCCTGAATATATTCAGGAAAAAACGCATACGCCCTTTTTGGCCAAAGGCATCATTGTCGACGTTTTGCCGCTTTTCATGTGCTTTAAAGGCGATTCGTATCTACCTGCTGAAATCTGTTTCCTGCAATTCTGCCTTGCTTTCAAATCCTCTTCGTTGCCTTCCCTCAATATATCTGTGGATGAGAATTATCATTTATAACTCTGCGGGTTTGTGAATTGCAGTTTCCCTGAGCTCCATTTTTCAACTGTCTTTTTTGGGAGCTGGCCGCAAAAGCGCGGGATTGCCTCAGGCCCTATTCTGCTTCTGGGCGGCAGGCTGAGCCTGTGGTTAATTCTTCTTCCTGTTGGGAAAATAGAGTGACCTGTGCCTGTCCCAACACCTAGATCTAGTCTCTCATTGGTTGCCCCCTTCCCTTTCATCCTCAGGACAAATTGCAACCTGTACGGAACAGGAGGTTAAAGGTGCTGATTAGCCAAGTAGGGAGATTACTAGTAAAGTAGCTGGAATGGCGAAACCGAGCACAAGGAGATGAGAAATGAGGTGCGTTTTAGAAACCTTTCAAAATCATATGGTGTACCATCTTCTGGTTTTCTCATGCATGTTTTCGATGTAGGAAGATGACCTTGAACCTGGAGATTTGGGACCCATGGGATGGGTACCACGCAGTATTACTTTAAAGGGTCTGCGTTTGCTCACCCAACCTCACCCAACCTCTCAGCCCCAAGAGTGTCCACCCTTATGTCTCATCCAGCTGTGGGTCTTGATATGGTCAATCCAGGTTGCATCACAGCCTCTGAACGAATTTTGTAAGAATTTCTCTCTCTTTCACTGTCTTTGTTTTATGGGTTTTTAAAAGTAATTTATTTTTATAATGGGGTTTAGCTGCTTTTCATGGCTGTGTTTATGCGGCTTTACACCCATTGACTCACTTCCAGAGAGATATCAATACATAGGTTTTAAGATTCTTACTAGTCAGATATATTCTTGTGCGGTGAATAGGGGGTGTTGAGTTCAGTTCACTGAGCAAGGAGTAGTTCTTGTCTATTACATATTGGGTGTATGGAACGATACCTCAGCGAATTTGAAACCCTTGTTTTATGCATCACCCCACCTCACCTTTCCCGTTAGGCAGCCATAGTGTGTTTTCTAAACGTGTGACTCTGTTCTCTTTTGTAATTCAGTTCAAGTGTAGCGGTTTTTACATTCCCTCTATAAGTGATAGCTTATGATAAGTGTCTTTTTCTGTGTGACTTATTTCACTTAGAATCGTCGTTCCTAACTCCACTCATCTTGCTTCTACTAGCCTTATAACATTGATTCCATGTCTGAGTGATATTCCATTGTACATAAGGACCACAACTTCTTTATCCATTTTTCTTTTTCCTGGGATATTTAAGGTGTCATGAAGTGGAGGTTCTTGTCAACAGAGCAGCCCTAAACTTTCGGGTCCTGTGTCTTGCTGATTTTTAGTTTTTCCAATTTATACGCCCATGAGGGTACGTGCCCTATGCTCCCTAAGCTGTTTTTTTTCGATTTTTCAGGACACAACGTATACTTCTCCAGAGTGGCTGTTGGCAATTTACATCCCGCCCATCATTGTAGCAAGGCTGCCATTTCTCCATGGCCTGTCCTGCATTTCTCGTTTTGACAATTTATGCAGCATGGCCCTTTTCACCGATGGGAAGCGAGACTTCTTTGTAGCGCTGATTTGCCTTTCCAGGTTGCTTGGTTGGCCAAAAAGGGCGTATGCGTTTTTTCCTGAATATATTCAGGAAAAAACGCATACGCCCTTTTTGGCCAAGGGCATCATTGTCGACGTTTTGCCGCTTTTCATGTGCTTTAAAGGCGATTCGTATCTACCTCCTGAAATCTGTTTCCTGCAATTCTGCCTTGCTTTCAAATCCTCTTCGTTGCCTTCCCTCAATATATCTGTGGATGAGAGTTATCATTTATGACTCTGCGGGTTTGTGAATTGCAGTTTCCCTGAGCTCCATTTTTCAACTGTCTTTTGTGGGAGCTGGCCGCAAAAGCGCGGGATTGCCTCAGGCCCTATTCTGCTTCTGGGCGGCAGGCTGAGCCTGTGGTTAATTCTTCTTCCTGATGGGAAAATAGAGTGACCTCTGCCTGTCCCAACACCTAGATCTAGTCTCTCATTGGTTGCCCCTCTTCCCGTTCATCCTCAGGACAAATTGCAACCTGTAGGGAACAGGAGGTTAAAGGTGCTGATTCTCCAAGTAGGGAAATTGCTAGTAAAGTAGCTGGAATGACGAAACCGAGCACAAGGAGATGAGAAATCAGGTGCGTTTTAGAAACCTTTCAAAATCACACGGTGTACCATCTTCTGGGTTTCTCATGCATGTTTTCGATGTAGGAAGATGCCCTTGAACCTGGAGATTTGGGACCCATGGGATGGGTACCACGCAGTATTACTTTAAAGGGTCTGCGTTTGCTCACCCAACCACACCCAACCTCTCAGCCCCAAGAGTGTCCACCCTTATGTCTCATCCAGCTGTGGGTCTTGATATGGTCAATCCAGGTTGCATCACAGCCTCTGAACGAATTTTGTAAGAATTTCTCTCTCTTTCACTGTCTTTGTTTTACGGGTTTTTAAAAGTAATTTATTTTTATAATGGGGTTTATCTGCTTTTCATGGCTGTGTTTATGCGGCTTTACACCCACTTGACTCACTTCCAGAGAGATATCAATACATAGGTTTTAAGATTCTTACTAGTCACATATATTCTTGTGTGGTGAATAGGTGGTGTTGAGTCCAGTTCACTGAGCAAGGAGTAGGTCTTGTCTATTACATATTGGGTGTATGGAACGGTATCTGAGCGAATTTGAAACCCTTGTTTTATGCATCACCCCACCTCACCATTCCCGTTAAGCAGCCATAGTGTGTTTTCTAAACGTGTGACTCTGTTCTGTTTTGTAATTCAGTTCAAGTGTAGCGGTTTTTACATTCCCTCTATAAGTGATAGCTTATGATAAGTGTCTTTTTCTGTGTGACTTATTTCACTTAGAATCGTCGTACCTAACTCCACTCATCTTGCTTCTACTAGCCTTATGAGACATTGATTTCATGTCTGAGTGATATTCCATTGTACATAAGGACCACAACTTCTTTATCCATTTTTCTCTTTCCTGGGATATTTAAGGTGTCATGAAGTGGAGGTTCTTGTCAACAGAGCAGCCCTAAACTTTCCGGTGCCTGTGTCTTGCTGATTTTTAGTTTTTCCAATTTATACGCCCATGAGTGGACGTGCCCTATGCTCCCTAAGCTGTTTTTTTTCGATGTTTCAGGACACAACGTACACTTCTCCAGAGTGGCTGTTGGCAATTTACATCCCGCCTATCAGTGTAGCAAGGCTGCCATTTCTCCATGGCCTGTCCTGCATTTCTGGTTTTGACACTTTTTGCAGCATGGCCCTTTTCACCGATGGGAAGTGAGACTTCTTTGTAGCGCTGATTTGCCTTTCCAGGTTGCTTGGTTGGCCAAAAAGGGCGTATGCTTTTTTTCCTGAATATATTCAGGAAAAAACGCATACGCCCTTTTTGGCCAAGGGCATCATTGTCGACGTTTTGCCGCTTTTCATGTGCTTTAAAGGCGATTCGTATCTACCTCCTGAAATCTGTTTCCTGCAATTCTGCCTTGCTTTCAAATCCTCTTCGTTGCCTTCCCTCAATATATCTGTGGATGAGAGTTATCATTTATAACTCTGCGGGTTTGTGAATTGCAGTTTCCCTGAGCTCCATTTTTCAACTGTCTTTTTTGGGAGCTGGCCGCAAAAGCGCGGGATTGCCTCAGGCCCTATTCTGCTTCTGGGCGGCAGGCTGAGCCTGTGGTTAATTCTTCTTCCTGTTGGGAAAATAGAGTGACCTGTGCCTGTCCCAACACCTAGATCTAGTCTCTCATTGGTTGCCCCCTTCCCTTTCATCCTCAGGACAAATTGCAACCTGTACGGAACAGGAGGTTAAAGGTGCTGATTAGCCAAGTAGGGAGATTACTAGTAAAGTAGCTGGAATGGCGAAACCGAGCACAAGGAGATGAGAAATGAGGTGCGTTTTAGAAACCTTTCAAAATCATATGGTGTACCATCTTCTGGTTTTCTCATGCATGTTTTCGATGTAGGAAGATGACCTTGAACCTGGAGATTTGGGACCCATGGGATGGGTACCACGCAGTATTACTTTAAAGGGTCTGCGTTTGCTCACCCAACCTCACCCAACCTCTCAGCCCCAAGAGTGTCCACCCTTATGTCTCATCCAGCTGTGGGTCTTGATATGGTCAATCCAGGTTGCATCACAGCCTCTGAACGAATTTTGTAAGAATTTCTCTCTCTTTCACTGTCTTTGTTTTATGGGTTTTTAAAAGTAATTTATTTTTATAATGGGGTTTAGCTGCTTTTCATGGCTGTGTTTATGCGGCTTTACACCCACTTGACTCACTTCCAGAGAGATATCAATACATAGGTTTTAAGATTCTTACTACTCAGATATATTCTTGTGCGGTGAATAGGGGGTGTTGAGTTCAGTTCACTGAGCAAGGAGTAGTTCTTGTGTATTACATATTGGGTGTATGGAACGATACCTCAGCGAATTTGAAACCCTTGTTTTATGCATCACCCCACCTCACCTTTCCCGTTAGGCAGCCATAGTGTGTTTTCTAAACGTGTGACTCTGTTCTCTTTTGTAATTCAGTTCAAGTGTAGCGGTTTTTACATTCCCTCTATAAGTGATAGCTTATGATAAGTGTCTTTTTCTGTGTGACTTATTTCACTTAGAATCGTCGTTCCTAACTCCACTCATCTTGCTTCTACTAGCCTTATAACATTGATTTCATGTCTGAGTGATATTCCATTGTACATAAGGACCACAACTTCTTTATCCATTTTTCTTTTTCCTGGGATATTTAAGGTGTCATGAAGTGGAGGTTCTTGTCAACAGAGCAGCCCTAAACTTTCGGGTCCTGTGTCTTGCTGATTTTTAGTTTTTCCAATTTATACGCCCATGAGGGTACGTGCCCTATGCTCCCTAAGCTGTTTTTTTTCGATTTTTCAGGACACAACGTATACTTCTCCAGAGTGGCTGTTGGCAATTTACATCCCGCCCATCAGTGTAGCAAGGCTGCCATTTCTCCATGGCCTGTCCTGCATTTCTCGTTTTGACAATTTATGCAGCATGGCCCTTTTCACCGATGGGAAGCGAGACTTCTTTGTAGCGCTGATTTGCCTTTCCAGGTTGCTTGGTTGGCCAAAAAGGGCGTATGCGTTTTTTCCTGAATATATTCAGGAAAAAACGCATACGCCCTTTTTGGCCAAGGGCATCATTGTCGACGTTTTGCCGCTTTTCATGTGCTTTAAAGGCGATTCGTATCTACCTCCTGAAATCTGTTTCCTGCAATTCTGCCTTGCTTTCAAATCCTCTTCGTTGCCTTCCCTCAATATATCTGTGGATGAGAGTTATCATTTATGACTCTGCGGGTTTGTGAATTGCAGTTTCCCTGAGCTCCATTTTTCAACTGTCTTTTGTGGGAGCTGGCCGCAAAAGCGCGGGATTGCCTCAGGCCCTATTCTGCTTCTGGGCGGCAGGCTGAGCCTGTGGTTAATTCTTCTTCCTGATGGGAAAATAGAGTGACCTCTGCCTGTCCCAACACCTAGATCTAGTCTCTCATTGGTTGCCCCTCTTCCCGTTCATCCTTAGGACAAATTGCAACCTGTAGGGAACAGGAGGTTAAAGGTGCTGATTCTCCAAGTAGGGAAATTGCTAGTAAAGTAGCTGGAATGACGAAACCGAGCACAAGGAGATGAGAAATCAGGTGCGTTTTAGAAACCTTTCAAAATCACACGGTGTACCATCTTCTGGGTTTCTCATGCATGTTTTCGATGTAGGAAGATGCCCTTGAACCTGGAGATTTGGGACCCATGGGATGGGTACCACGCAGTATTACTTTAAAGGGTCTGCGTTTGCTCACCCAACCACACCCAACCTCTCAGCCCCAAGAGTGTCCACCCTTATGTCTCATCCAGCTGTGGGTCTTGATATGGTCAATCCAGGTTGCATCACAGCCTCTGAACGAATTTTGTAAGAATTTCTCTCTCTTTCACTGTCTTTGTTTTATGGGTTTTTAAAAGTAATTTATTTTTATAATGGGGTTTAGCTGCTTTTCATGGCTGTGTTTATGCGGCTTTACACCCACTTGACTCACTTCCAGACAGATATCAATACATAGGTTTTAAGATTCTTACTAGTCACATATATTCTTGTGCAGTGAATAGGGGGTGTTGAGTTCAGTTCACTGAGCAAGGAGTAGGTCTTGTCTATTACATATTGGGTGTATGGAACGGTATCTGAGCGAATTTGAAACCCTTGTTTTATGCATCACCCCACCTCACCATTCCCGTTAAGCAGCCATAGTGTGTTTTCTAAACGTGTGACTCTGTTCTGTTTTGTAATTCAGTTCAAGTGTAGCGGTTTTTACATTCCCTCTATAAGTGATAGCTTATGATAAGTGTCTTTTTCTGTGTGACTTATTTCACTTAGGATCGTCGTACCTAACTCCACTCATCTTGCTTCTACTAGCCTTATGACATTGATTTCATGTCTGAGTGATATTCCATTGTACATAAGGACCACAACTTCTTTATCCATTTTTCTCTTTCCTGGGATATTTAAGGTGTCATGAAGTGGAGGTTCTTGTCAACAGAGCAGCCCTAAACTTTCGGGTGCCTGTGTCTTGCTGATTTTTAGGTTTTCCAATTTATACGCCCATGAGTGGACGTGCCCTATGCTCCCTAAGCTGTTTTTTTTCCATGTTTCAGGACACAACGTACACTTCTCCAGAGTGGCTGTTGGCAATTTACATCCCGCCCATCAGTGTAGCAAGGCTGCCATTTCTCCATGGCCTGTCCTGCATTTCTGGTTTTGACACATTTTGCAGCATGGCCCTTTTCACCGATGGGAAGCGAGACTTCTTTGTAGCGCTGATTTGCCTTTCCAGGTTGCTTGGTTGGCCAAAAAGGGCGTATGCGTTTTTTCCTGAATATATTCAGGAAAAAACGCATACGCCCTTTTTGGCCAAGGGCATCATTGTCGACGTTTTGCCGCTTTTCATGTGCTTTAAAGGCGATTCGTATCTACCTCCTGAAATCTGTTTCCTGCAATTCTGCCTTGCTTTCAAATCCTCTTCGTTGCCTTCCCTCAATATATCTGTGGATGAGAGTTATCATTTATAACTCTGCGGGTTTGTGAATTGCAGTTTCCCTGAGCTCCATTTTTCAACTGTCTTTTTTGGGAGCTGGCCGCAAAAGCGCGGGATTGCCTCAGGCCCTATTCTGCTTCTGGGCGGCAGGCTGAGCCTGTGGTTAATTCTTCTTCCTGTTGGGAAAATAGAGTGACCTGTGCCTGTCCCAACACCTAGATCTAGTCTCTCATTGGTTGCCCCCTTCCCTTTCATCCTCAGGACAAATTGCAACCTGTACGGAACAGGAGGTTAAAGGTGCTGATTAGCCAAGTAGGGAGATTACTAGTAAAGAAGCTGGAATGGCGAACCCGAGCACAAGGAGATGAGAAATGAGGTGCATTTTAGAAACCTTTTCCGATCACACGGTGTACCGTCTTCTGGGTTTCTCATGCAAGTTTTCGATGTAGGAAGATGCCCTTGAACCTGGAGATTTGGGACCCATGGGATGGGTACCACGCAGTATTACTTTAAAGGGTCTGCGTTTGCTCACCCAACCTCACCCAACCTCTCAGCCCCAAGAGTGTCCACCCTTATGTCTCATCCAGCTGTGGGTCTAGATATGGTCAATCCAGTTTGCATCACAGCCCCTGAACGAATTTTGTAAGAATTTCTCTCTCTTTCACTGTCTTTGTTTTACGGGTTTTTAAAAGTAATTTATTTTTATAATGGGGTTTAGCTGCTTTTCACAGCTCTGTTTATGCAGCTTTACACCCACTTGACTTACTTCCAGAGAGATATCAATACATAGGTTTTAAGATTCTTAGTAGTCAGATATATTCTTGTGCGGGGAATAGGGGGTGTTGAGTCCAGTTCACTGAGCAAGGAGTAGGTCTTGTGTATTACATATTGGGTGTATGGAACGGTATCTGAGCGAATTTGAAACCCTTGTTTTACGCATCACCCCACCTCAACTTTCCCTTTCAGCAGCCATAGTGTGTTTTCTAAACGTGTGACTCTGTTCTCTTTTGTAATTCAGTTCAAGTGTAGCGGTTTTTACATTCCGTCTATAAGTGATAGCTTATGATAAGTGTCTTTTTCTGTGTGACTTATTTCACTTAGAATCGTCATACCTAAATCCACTCATCTTGCTTCTACTAGCCTTATGACATTGATTTCATGTCTGAGTGATATTCCATTGTACTTAAGGACAACAACTATTTTATCCATTTTTCTCTTTCCTGGGATATTTAAGGTGTCATGAAGTGGAGGTTCTTGTCAACAGAGCAGCCCTAAACTTTCCGGTGCCTGTGTCTTGCTGATTTTTAGTTTTCCCAATTTATACGCCTATGAGTGGACGTGCCCTATGCTCCCTAAGCTGTTTTTTTTCGATGTTTCAGGACACAACGTACACTTCTCCAGAGTGGCTGTTGGCAATTTACATCCCGCCCATCAGTGTAGCAAGGCTGCCATTTCTCTATGGCCTGTCCTGCATTTCTGGTTTTGACACTTTTTGCAGCATGGCCCTTTTGACCGATGGGAAGCGAGACTTCTATGTAGCGCTGATTTGCCTTTCCAGGTTGCTTGGTTGGCCAAAAAGTGCGTATGCGTTTTTTCCTGAATATATTCAGGAAAAAACGCATACGCCCTTTTTGGCCAAGGGCATCATTGTCGACGTTTTGCCGCTTTTCATGTGCTTTAAAGGCGATTCGTATCTACCTCCTGAAATCTGTTTCCTGCAATTCTCCCTTGCTTTCAAATCCTCTTCGTTCCCTTCCCTCAATATATCTGTGGATGAGAGTTATCATTTATAACTCTGCGGGTTTGTGAATTGCATTTTCCCTGAGCTCCATTTTTCAACTCGCTTTTTTGGGAGCTGGCCGCAAAAGCGCGTGATTGCCTCAGGCCCTATTCTGCTTCTGGGCGGCAGGCTGAGCCTGTGGTTAATTCTTCTTCCTGGTGGGAAAATAGAGTGACCTCTGCCTGTCCCAACACCTAGATCTAGTCTCTCATTGGTTGCCCCTCTTCCCGTTCATCCTCAGGACAAATTGCAACCTGTAGGGAACAGGAGGTTAAAGGTGCTGATTCTCCAAGTAGGGAGATTGCTAGTAAAGTAGCTGGAAAGGCGAACCCGAGCACAAGGAGATGAGAAATGAGGTGCGTTTTAGAAACCTTTCAAAATCACACGGTGTACCATCTTCTGGGTTTCTCATGCATGTTTTCGATGTAGGAAGATGCCCTTGAACCTGGAGATTTGGGACCCATGGGATGGGTACCACGCAGTATTACTTTAAAGGGTCTGCGTTTGCTCACCCAACCTCACCCAACCTCTCAGCCCCAAGAGTGTCCACCCTTATGTCTCATCCAGCTGTGGGTCTAGATATGGTCAATCCAGGTTGCATCACAGCCTCTGAACGAATTTTGTAAGAATTTCTCTCTCTTTCACTGTCTTTGTTTTATGGGTTTTTGAAAGTAATTTATTTTTATAATGGGGTTTAGCTGCTTTTCACGGCTGTGTTTATGCGGCTTTACACACACTTGACTCACTTCCAGACAGACATCAATACATAGGTTTTAAGATTCTTACTAGTCACATATATTCTTGTGCGGTGAATAGGGGGTGTTGAGTCCAGTTCACTGAGCAAGGAGTAGGTCTTGTCTATTACATATTGGGTGTATGGGTCGGTATCTGAGCGAATTTGAAACCCTTGTTTTATGCATCACCCCACCTCACCTTTCCCGTTAAGCAGCCATAGTGTGTTTTCTAAACGTGTGACTCTGTTCTCTTTTGTAATTCAGTTAAAGTGTAGCGGTTTTTACATTCCCTCTATAAGTGATAGCTTATGATAAGTGTCTTTTTCTGTGTGACTTATTTCACTTAGAATCGTCGTACCTAACTCCACTCATCTTGCTTCTACTAGCCTTATGACATTGATTTCATGTCTGAGTGATATTCCATTGTACATAAGGACCACAACTTCTTTATCCATTTTTCTCTTTCCTGGGATATTTAAGGTGTCATGAAGTGGAGGTTCTTGTCAACAGAGCAGCCCTAAACTTTTGGGTGCCTGTGTCTTGCTGATTTTAGTTTTCCCAATTTATACTCCCATGAGTGGACGTGCCCTATGCTCCCTAAGCTGTGTTTTTTCGATGTTTGAGGACACAACATACACTTCTCCAGAGTGGCTGTTGGCAATTTACATCCCGCCCATCAGTGTAGCAAGGCTGCCATTTCTCCATGGCCTGTCCTGCATTTCTGGTTTTGACACTTTTTGCAGCATGGCCCTTTTCACGGATGGGAAGCGAGACTTCTTTGTAACGCTGATTTGCCTTTACAGGTTGCTTGGTTGGCCAAAAAGGGCGTATCCGTTTTTTCCTGAATATATTCAGGAAAAAACGCATACGCCCTTTTTGGCCAAGGGCATCATTGTCGACGTTTTGCCACTTTTCATGTGCTTTAAAGGCGATTCGTATCTACCTCCTGAAATCTGTTTCCTGCAATTCTGCCTTGCTTTCAAATCCTCTTCGTTGCCTTCCCTCAATATATTTGTGGACGAGAGTTATCATTTATAACTCAGCAGGTTTGTGAATTGCAGTGCCCCTGAGCTCCATTTTTCAACTGTCTTTTTTGGGAGCTGGCCTCAAAATCACGGGATTGCCTCAGGCCCTATTCTTGTTCCGGGCGGCAGGCTGAGCCTGTGGTTAATTCTTCTTCCTGATGGGAAAATAGTGACCTGTGCCTGTCCCAACACCTAGATCTAGTCTCTCATTGGTTGCCCCTCTTCCCGTTCATCCTCAGGACAAATTGCAGCCTGTAGGGAACAGGAGGTTAAAGGTGCTGATTCTCCAAGTAGGGAGATTGCTAGTAAAGTAGCTGGAAAGGCGAACCCGAGCACAAGGAGATGAGAAATGAGGTGCGTTTTAGAAACCTTTCAAAATCACACGGTGTAACATCTTCTTGGTTTCTCATGCATGTTTTCGATGTAGGAAGATGCCCTTGAATCTGGAGATTTGGGACCCATGGGAAGGGTACCACGCAGTATTAATTTAAAGGGTCTGCGTTTGCTCACCCAACCTATCAGCCCCAAGAGTGTCCACCCTTATGTCTCATCCAGCTGTGGGTCTAGATATGGTCAAACCAGGTTGCATCACAGCCTCTGAACGAATTTTGTAAGAATTTCTCTCTCTTTCACTGTTTTTGTTTTACGGGTTTTTAAAAGTAATTTATTTTTATAATGGGGTATAGCTGCTTTTCACGGCTATGTTTATGCGGTTGACACCCTCTTGACTCACTTCCAGAGAGATATCAATACATAGGTTTTAAGATTCTTACTAGTCAGATATATTCTTGTGCGGTGAATAGGGGGTGTTGAGTTCAGTTCACTGAGCAAGGAGTAGGTCTTGTCTATTACATATTGGGTGTATGGAACGGTATCTGAGCGAATTTGAAACCCTTGTTTTATGCATCACCCCACGTCACCTTTCCCGTTAAGCAGCCATAGTGTGTTTTCTAAACGTGTGACTCTGTTCTGTTTTGTAATTCAGTTCAAGTGTAGCGGTGTTTACATTCCCTCTATAAGTGATAGCTTATGATAAGTGTCTTTTTCTGTGTGACTTATTTCACTTAGAATCGTCGTTCCTAACTCCACTCATCTTGCTTCTACTAGCCTTATAACATTGATTTCATGTCTGAGTGATATTCCATTGTACATAAGGACCACAACTTCTTTATCCATTTTTCTCTTTCCTGGGATATTTAAGGTGTCATGAAGTGGAGGTTCTTGTCAACAGAGCAGCCCTAAACTTTCCGGTGCCTGTGTCTTGCTGATTTTTAGTTTTTCCAATTTATACGCCCATGAGTGGACGTGCCCTATGCTCCCTAAGCTGTTTTTTTTCCATGTTTCAGGACACAACGTACACTTCTCCAGAGTGGCTGTTGGCAATTTACATCCCGCCCATCAGTGTAGCAAGGCTGCCATTTCTCCATGGCCTGTCCTGCATTTCTGGTTTTGACACTTTTTGCAGCATGGCCCTTTTGACCGATGGGAAGCGAGACTTCTTTGTAGCGCTGATTTGCCTTTCCAGGTTGCTTGGTTGGCCAAAAAGGGCGTATGCGTTTTTTCCTGAATATATTCAGGAAAAAACGCATACGCCCTTTTTGGCCAAGGGCATCATTGTCGACGTTTTGCCGCTTTTCATGTGCTTTAAAGGCGATTCTTATCTACCTCCTGAAATCTGTTTCCTGCAATTCTGCCTTGCTTACAAATCCTCTTCGTTGCCTTCCCTCAATATATCTGTGGATGAGAGTTATCATTTATAACTCTGCGGGTTTGTGAATTGCAGTTTCCCTGAGCTCCATTTTTCAACTGTCTTTTTTGGGAGTTGGCCGCAAAAGCGCGGGATTGCCTCAGGCCCTATTCTGCTTCTGGGCGGCAGGCTGAGCCTGTGGTTAATTCTTCTTCCTGTTGGGAAAATAGAGTGACCTGTGCCTGTCCCAACACCTAGATCTAGTCTCTCATTGGTTGCCCCTCTACCCGTTCATCCTCAGGACAAATTGCAACCTGTAGGGAACAGGAGGTTAAACGTGCTGATTCTCCAAGTAGGGAGATTGCTAGTAAAGTAGCTGGAAAGGCGAACCCGAGCACAAGGAGATGAGAAATGAGGTGCGTTTTAGAAACGTTTCAAAATCACACGGTGTACCATCTTCTGGGTTTCTCATGCATGTTTTCGATGTAGGAAGATGCCCTTCAACCTGGAGATTTGGGACCCATGGGATGGGTACCATGCAGTTTTACTTTAAAGGGTCTGCGTTTGCTCACCCAACCTCACCCAGCCTCTCAGCCCCAAGAGTGTCCACCCTTATGTCTCATCCAGCTGTGGGTCTAGATATGGTCAATCCAGGTTGCATCACAGCCTCTGAACGAATTTTGTAAAAATTTCTCTCTCTTTCACTGTCTTTGTTTTACGGGTTTTTAAAAGTAATTTATTTTTATAGTGGGGTTTAGCTGCTTTTCACGGCTGTGTTTATGCGGTTTACACCTTCTTGACTCACTTCCAGAGAGATATCATTACATAGGTTTTAAGATTCTTACTAGTCAGATATATTCTTGTGCAGTGAATAGGGGGTGTTGAGTTCAGTTCACTGAGCAAGGAGTAGGTCTTGTCTATTACATATTGGGTGTATGGAACGGTATCTGAGCTAATTTGAAACCCTTGTTTTATGCATCACCCCACCTCACCTTTCCCGTTAAGCAGCCATAGTGTGTTTTCTAAACGTGTGACTCTGTTCTCTTTTGTAATTCATTTCAAGTGTAGAGGTTTTTACATTCCCTCTATAAGTGATAGCTTATGATAAGTGTCTTTTTCTGTGTGACTTATTTCACTTAGAATCGTCGTTCCTAACTCCACTCATCTTGCTTCTACTAGCCTTATAACATTGATTTCATGTCTGAGTGATATTCCATTGTACATAAGGACCACAACTTCTTTATCCATTTTTCTCTTTCCTGGGATATTTAAGGTGTCATGAAGTGGAGGTTCTTGTCAACAGAGCAGCCCTAAACTTTGGGGTGCCTGTGTCTTGCTGATTTTTACTTTTTTCCAATTTATACGCCCATGAGTGGACGTGCCCTATGCTCCCTAAGCTGTTTTTTTTCGATGTTTCAGGACACAACGTACACTTCTCCAGAGTGGCTGTTGGCAATTTACATCCCGCCCATCAGTGTAGCAAGGCTGCCATTTCTCCATGGCCTGTCCTGCATTTCCGGTTTTGACACTTTTTGCAGCATGGCCCTTTTCACCGATGGGAAGCGAGACTTCTTTGTAGCGCTGATTTGCCTTTCCAGGTTGCTTGGTTGGCCAAAAAGGGCGTATGCGTTTTTTCCTGAATATATTCAGGAAAAAACGCATACGCCCTTTTTGGCCAAGGGCATCATTGTGGACGTTTTGCCGCTTTTCATGTGCTTTAAAGGCGATTCGTATCTACCTCCTGAAATCTGTTTCCTGCAATTCTGCCTTGCTTTCAAATCCTCTTCGTTGCCTTCCCTCAATATATCTGTGGATGAGAGTTATCATTTATAACTCTGCGGGTTTGTGAATTGCAGTTTCCCTGAGCTCCATTTTTCAACTGTCTTTTTTGGGAGCTGGCCGCAAAAGCGCGGGATTGCCTCAGGCCCTATTCTGCTTCTGGGCGGCAGGCTGAGCCTGTGGTTAATTCTTCTTCCTGTTGGGAAAATAGAGTGACCTGTGCCTGTCCCAACACCTAGATCTAGTCTCTCATTGGTTGCCCCTCTTCCCGTTCATCCTCAGGACAAATTGCAACCTGTAGGGAACAGGAGGTTAAAGGTGCTGATTCTCCAAGTAGGGAGATTGCTAGTAAAGTAGCTGGAATGGCGAAACCGAGCACAAGGAGATGAGAAATGAGGTGCGTTTTAGAACCCTTTGAAAATCACACGGTGTACCATCTTCTGGGTTTCTCATGCATGTTTTCGATGTAGGAAGATGCCCTTGAACCTGGAGATTTGGGACCCATGGGATGGGTACCATGCAGTATTACTTTAAAGGGTCTGCGTTTGCTCACCCAACCTCTCAGACCCAAGAGTGTCCACCCTTATGTCTCATCCAGCTGTGGGTCTAGATATGGCCAATCCAGGTTGCATCACAGCCTCTGAACGAATTTTGTAAGAATTTCTCTCTCTTTCACTGTCTTTGTTTTACGGGTTTTTAAAAGTAATTTATTTTTATAATGGGGTTTAGCTGCTTTTCACGGCTGTGTTTATGCAGTTTACACCCTCTTGACTCACTTCCAGAGAGATATCATTACATAGGTTTTAAGATTCTTACTAGTCAGATATATTCTTGTGCGGTGAATAGGGGGTGTTGCGTTCAGTTCACTGAGCAAGGAGTAGGTCTTGTCTATTACATATTGGGTGTATGGAACGGTATCTGAGCTAATTTGAAACCTTTGTTTTATGCATCACCCCACCTCACCTTTCCCGTTAAGCAGCCATAGTGTGTTTTCTAAACGTGTGACTCTGTTCTCTTTTGTAAGTCAGTTCAAGTGTAGCGGTTTTTACATTCCCTCTATAAGTGATAGCTTATGATAAGTGTCTTTTTCTGTGTGACTTATTTCACTTAGAATCGTCGTTCCTAACTCCACTCATCTTGCTTCTACTAGCCTTATGACATTGATTTCATGTCTGAGTGATATTCCATTGTACATAAGGACCACAACTTCTTTATCCATTTTTCTCTTTCCTGGGATATTTAAGGTGTCATGAAGTGGAGGTTCTTGTCAACAGAGCCGCCCTAAACTTTCCGGTGCCTGTGTCTTGCTGATTTTTAGTTTTTCCAATTTATACGCCCATGAGTGGACGTGCCCTATGCTCCCTAAGCTGTTTTTTTTCCATGTTTCAGGACACAACGTACACTTCTCCAGAGTGGCTGTTGGCAATTTACATCCCGCCCATCAGTGTAGCAAGGCTGCCATTTCTCCATGGCCTGTCCTGCATTTCTGGTTTTGACACTTTTTGCAGCATGGCCCTTTTCACCGATGGGAAGCGAGACTTCTTTGTAGCGCTGATTTGCCTTTCCAGGTTGCTTGGTTGGCCAAAAAGGGCGTATGCGTTTTTTCCTGAATATATTCAGGAAAAAACGCATACGCCCTTTTTGGCCAAGGGCATCATTGTGGACGTTTTGCCGCTTTTCATGTGCTTTAAAGGCGATTCGTATCTACCTCCTGAAATCTGTTTCCTGCAATTCTGCCTTGCTTTCAAATCCTCTTCGTTGCCTTCCCTCAATATATCTGTGGATGAGAGTTATCATTTATAACTCTGTGGGTTTGTGAATTGCAGTTTCCCTGAGCTCCATTTTTCAACTGTCTTTTTTGGGAGCTGGCCGCAAAAGCGCGGGATTGCCTCAGGCCCTATTCTGTTTCTGGGCGGCAGGCTGAGCCTGTGGTTAATTCTTCTTCCTGTTGGGAAAATAGAGTGACCTGTGCCTGTCCCAACACCTAGATCTAGTCTCTCATTGGTTGCCCCTCTTCCCGTTCATCCTCAGGACAAATTGCAACCTGTACGGAACAGGAGGTTAAAGGTGCTGATTCTCCAAGTAGGGAGATTGCTAGTAAAGTAGCTGGAATGGCGAAACCGAGCACAAGGAGATGAGAAATGAGGTGCGTTTTAGAAACCTTTCAAAATCATATGGTGTACCATCTTCTGGTTTTCTCATGCATGTTTTCGATGTAGGAAGATGCCCTTGAACCTGGAGATTTGGGACCCATGGGATGGGTACCACGCAGTATTACTTTAAAGGGTCTGCGTTTGCTCACCCAACCTCACCCAACCTCTCAGCCCCAAGAGTGTCCACCCTTATGTCTCATCCAGCTGTGGGTCTTGATATGGTCAATCCAGGTTGCATCACAGCCTCTGAACGAATTTTGTAAGAATTTCTCTCTCTTTCACTGTCTTTGTTTTATGGGTTTTTAAAAGTAATTTATTTTTATAATGGGGTTTAGCTGCTATGGTTGTGTTTATGCGGCTTTACACCCACTTGACTCACTTCCAGACAGATATCAATACATAGGTTTTAAGATTCTTACTAGTCACATATATTCTTGTGCGGGGAATAGGGGGTGTTGAGTCCAGTTCACTGAGCAAGGAGTAGGTCTTGTCTATTACATATTGGGTGTATGGAACGGTATCTGAGCGAATTTGAAACCCTTGTTTTATGCATCACCCCACCTCACAATTCCCGTTAAGCAGCCATAGTGTGTTTTCTAAACGTGTGACTCTGTTCTGTTTTGTAATTCAGTTCAAGTGTAGCGGTTTTTACATTCCCTCTATAAGTGGTAGCTTATGATAAGTGTCTTTTTCTGTGTGACTTTTTTCACTTAGAATCGTCGTACCTAACTCCACTCATCTTGCTTCTACTAGCCTTATGAGACATTGATTTCATGTCTGAGTGATATTCCATTGTACATAAGGACCACAACTTCTTTATCCATTTTTCTCTTTCCTGGGATATTTAAGGTGTCATGAAGTGGAGGTTCTTGTCAACAGAGCCGCCCTAAACTTTCCGGTGCCTGTGTCTTGCTGATTTTTAGTTTTTTCCAATTTATACGCCCATGAGTGGACGTGCCCTATGCTCCCTAAGCTGTTTTTTTTTCCATGTTTCAGGACACAACATACACTTCTCCAGAGTGGTTGTTGGCAATTTACATCCCGCCCATCAGTGTAGCAAGGCTGCCATTTCTCCATGGCCTGTCCTGCATTTCTGGTTTTGACACTTTTTGCAGCATGGCCCTTTTGACCGATGGGAAGCGAGACTTCTTTGTAGCGCTGATTTGCCTTTCCAGGTTGCTTGGTTGGCCAAAAAGGGCGTATGCGTTTTTTCCTGAATATATTCAGGAAAAAACGCATACGCCCTTTTTGGCCAAGGGCATCATTGTGGACGTTTTGCCGCTTTTCATGTGCTTTAAAGGCGATTCGTATCTACCTCCTGAAATCTGTTTCCTGCAATTCTGCCTTGCTTTCAAATCCTCTTCGTTGCCTTCCCTCAATATATCTGTGGATGAGAGTTATCATTTATAACTCTGCGGGGTTGTGAATTGCAGTTTCCCTGAGCTCCATTTTTCAACTGTCTTTTTTGGGAGCTGGCCGCAAAAGCGCGGGATTGCCTCAGGCCCTATTCTGCTTCTGGGCGGCAGGCTGAGCCTGTGGTTAATTCTTCTTCCTGTTGGGAAAATAGAGTGACCTGTGCCTGTCCCAACACCTAGATCTAGTCTCTCATTGGTTGCCCCTCTTCCCGTTCATCCTCAGGACAAATTGCAACCTGTAGGGAACAGGAGGTTAAAGGTGCTGATTCTCCAAGTAGGGAGATTGCTAGTAAAGTAGCTGGAATGGCGAAACCGAGCACAAGGAGATGAGAAATGAGGTGCGTTTTAGAAACCTTTCAAAATCACACGGTGTACAATCTTCTGGGTTTCTCATGCATGTTTTCGATGTAGGAAGATGCCCTTGAACCTGGAGATTTGGGACCCATGGGATGGGTACCACGCAGTATTACTTTAAAGGGTCTGCGTTTGCTCACCCAACCTCACCCAACCTCTCAGCCCCAAGAGTGTCCACCCTTATGTCTCATCCAGGTGTGGGTCTAGATATGGTCAATCCAGGTTGCATCACAGCCTCTGAACGAATTTTGTAAGAATTTCTCTCTCTTTCACTGTCTTTGTTTTACGGGTTTTTAAAAGTAATTTATTTTCATAATGGGGTTTAGCTGCTTTTCATGGTTGTGTTAATGCGGCTTTACACCCACTTGACTCACTTCCAGACAGATATCAATACATAGGTTTTAAGATTCTTACTAGTGACATATATTCTTGTGCGGGGAATTGGGGGTGTTGAGTCCAGTTCACTGAGCAAGGAGTAGGTCTTGTCTATTACATATTGGGTGTATGGAACGGTATCTGAGCGAATTTGAAACCCTTGTTTTATGCATCACCCCACCTCACCATTCCCGTTAAGCAGCCATAGTTTGTTTTCTAAACGTGTGACTCTGTTCTGTTTTGTAATTCAGTTCAAGTGTAGCGGTTTTTACATTCCCTCTATAAGTGATAGCTTATGATAAGTGTCTTTTTCTGTGTGACTTATTTCACTTAGAATCGTCGTACCTAACTCCACTCATCTTGCTTCTACTAGCCTTATGAGACATTGATTTCATGTCTGAGTGATATTCCATTGTACATAAGGACCACAACTTCTTTATCCATTTTTCTCTTTCCTGGGATATTTAAGGTGTCATGAAGTGGAGGTTCTTGTCAACAGAGCAGCCCTAAACTTTCCGGTGCCTGTGTCTTGCTGATTTTTAGTTTTTCCAATTTATACGCCCATGAGTGGACGTGCCCTATGCTCCCTAAGCTGTTTTTTTTTCCATGTTTCAGGAAACAACGTACACTTCTCCAGAGTGGCTGTTGGCAATTTACATCCCGCCCATCAGTGTAACAAGGCTGCCATTTCTCCATGGCCTGTCCTGCATTTCTGGTTTTGACACTTTTTGCAGTATGGCCCTTTTGACCGATGGGAAGCGAGACTTCTTTGTAGCGCTGATTTGCCTTTCCAGGTTGCTTGGTTGGCCAAAAAGGGCGTATGCGTTTTTTCCTGAATATATTTAGGAAAAAACGCATACGCCCTTTTTGGCCAAGGGCATCATTGTGGACGTTTTGCCGCTTTTCATGTGCTTTAAAGGCGATTCGTATCTACCTCCTGAAATCTGTTTCCTGCAATTCTGCCTTGCTTTCAAATCCTCTTCGTTGCCTTCCCTCAATATATCTGTGGATGAGAGTTATCATTTATAACTCTGCGGGTTTGTGAATTGCAGTTTCCCTGAGCTACATTTTTCAACTGTCTTTTTTGGGAGCTGGCCGCAAAAGCGCGGGATTGCCTCAGGCCCTATTCTGCTTCTGGGCGGCAGGCTGAGCCTGTGGTTAATTCTTCTTCCTGTTGGGAAAATAGAGTGACCTGTGCCTGTCCCAACACCTAGATCTAGTCTCTCATTGGTTGCCCCTCTTCCCGTTCATCCTCAGGACAAATTGCAACCTGTAGGGAACAGGAGGTTAAAGGTGCTGATTCTCCAAGTAGGGAGATTGCTAGTAAAGTAGCTGGAATGGCGAAACCGAGCACAAGGAGATGAGAAATGAGGTGCGTTTTAGAAACCTTTCAAAATCACACGGTGTACCATCTTCTGGGTTTCTCATGCATGTTTTCGATGTAGGAAGATGCCCTTGAACCTGGAGATTTGGGACCCATGGGATGGGTACCACGCAGTATTACTTTAAAGGGTCTGCGTTTGCTCACCCAACCTCACCCAACCTCTCAGGCCCAAGAGTGTCCACACTTATGTCTCATCCAGCTGTGGGTCTAGATATGGTCAATCCAGGTTGCATCACAGCCTCTGAACGAATTTTGTAAGAATTTCTCTCTCATTCACTGTCTTTGTTTTACGGGTTTTTAAAAGTAATTTATTTTTATAATGGGGTTTAGCTGCTTTTCATGGTTGTGTTTATGCGGCTTTACACCCACTTGACTCACTTCCAGACAGATATCAATACATAGGTTTTAAGATTCTTACTAGTCACATATATTGTTGTGCGGGAAATAGGGGGTGTTGAGTCCAGTTCACTGAGCAAGGAGTAGGTCTTGTCTATTACATATTGGGTGTATGGAACGGTATCTGAGCGAATTTGAAACCCTTGTTTTATGCATCTCCCCACCTCACCTTTACTGTTAAGCAGATATAGTGTGTTTTCTAAACGTGTGACTCTGTTCTGTTTTGTAATTCAGTTCAAGTGTAGCGGTTTTTACATTCCCTCTATAAGTGATAGCTTATGATAAGTGTCTTTTTCTGTGTGACTTATTTCACTTAGAATCGTCGTACCTAAATCCACTCATCTTGCTTCTACTAGCCTTATGAGACATTGATTTCATGTCTGAGTGATATTCCATTGTACATAAGGACCACAACTTCTTTATCCATTTTTCTCTTTCCTGGGATATTTAAGGTGTCATGAAGTGGAGGTTCTTGTCAACAGAGCAGCCCTAAACTTTCCGGTGCCTGTGTCTTGCTGATTTTTAGTTTTTCCAATTTATACGCCCATGAGTGGACGTGCCCTATGCTCCCTAAGCTGTTTTTTTTCCATGTTTCAGGACACAACGTACACTTCTCCAGAGTGGCTGTTGTCAATTTACATCCCGCCCATCAGTGTAGCAAGGCTGCCATTTCTCCATGGCCTGTCCTGCATTTCTGGTTTTGACACTTTTTGCAGCATGGCCCTTTTCACCGATGGGAAGCGAGACTTCTTTGTAGCGCTGATTTGCCTTTCCAGGTTGCTTGGTTGGCCAAAAAGGGCGTATGCGGTTTTTCCTGAATATATTCAGGAAAAAACGCATACGCCCTTTTTGGCCAAGGGCATCATTGTCGACGTTTTGCCGCTTTTCATGTGCTTTAAAGGCGATTCGTATCTACCTGCTGAAATCTGTTTCCTGCAATTCTGCCTTGCTTTCAAATCCTCTTCGTTGCCTTCCCTCAATATATCTGTGGATGAGAGTTATCATTTATAACTCTGCGGGTTTGTGAATTGCAGTTTCCCTGAGCTCCATTTTTCAACTGTCTTTTTTGGGAGCTGGCCGCAAAAGCGCGGGATTGCCTCAGGCCCTATTCTGCTTCTGGGCGGCAGGCTGAGCCTGTGGTTAATTCTTCTTCCTGTTGGGAAAATAGAGTGACCTGTGCCTGTCCCAACACCTAGATCTAGTCTCTCATTGGTTGCCCCTCTTCCCGTTCATCCTCAGGACAAATTGCAACCTGTAGGGAACAGGAGGTTAAAGGTGCTGATTCTCCAAGTAGGGAGATTGCTAGTAAAGTAGCTGGAATGGCGAAACCGAGCACAAGGAGATGAGAAATGAGGTGCGTTTTAGAAACCTTTCAAAATCACACGGTGTACCATCTTCTGGGTTTCTCATGCATGTTTTCGATGTAGGAAGATGCCCTTGAACCTGGAGATTTGGGACCCATGGGATGGGTACCACGCAGTATTACTTTAAAGGGTCTGCGTTTGCTCACCCAACCTCACCCAACCTCTCAGCCCCAAGAGTGTCCACCCTTATGTCTCATCCAGCTGTGGGTCTTGATATGGTCAATCCAGGTTGCATCACAGCCTCTGAACGAATTTTGTAAGAATTTCTCTCTCTTTCACTGTCTTTGTTTTACGGGTTTTTAAAAGTAATTTATTTTCATAATGGGGTTTAGCTGCTTTTCATGGTTGTGTTTATGCGGCTTTACACCCACTTGACTCACTTCCAGACAGATATCAATACATAGGTTTTAAGATTCTTACTAGTGACATATATTCTTGTGCGGGGAATAGGGGGTGTTGAGTCCAGTTCACTGAGCAAGGAGTAGGTCTTGTCTATTACATATTGGGTGTATGGAACGGTATCTGAGCGAATTTGAAACCCTTGTTTTATGCATCACCCCACCTCACCATTCCCGTTAAGCAGCCATAGTTTGTTTTCTAAACGTGTGACTCTGTTCTGTTTTGTAATTCAGTTCAAGTGTAGCGGTTTTTACATACCCTCTATAAGTGATAGCTTATGATAAGTGTCTTTTTCTGTGTGACTTATTTCACTTAGAATCGTCGTACCTAACTCCACTCATCTTGCTTCTACTAGCCTTATGAGACATTGATTTCATGTCTGAGTGATATTCCATTGTACATAAGGACCACAACTTCTTTATCCATTTTTCTCTTTCCTGGGATATTTAAGGTGTCATGAAGTGGAGGTTCTTGTCAACAGAGCAGCCCTAAACTTTCCGGTGCCTGTGTCTTGCTGATTTTTAGTTTTTCCAATTTATACGCCCATGAGTGGACGTGCCCTATGCTCCCTAAGCTTTTTTTTTTCCATGTTTCAGGACACAACGTACACTTCTCCAGAGTGGCTGTTGGCAATTTACATCCCGCCCATCAGTGTAGCAAGGCTGCCATTTCTCCATGGCCTGTCCTGCATTTCTGGTTTTGACACTTTTTGCAGTATGGCCCTTTTGACCGATGGGAAGCGAGACTTCTTTGTAGCGATGATTTGCCTTTCCAGGTTGCTTGGTTGGCCAAAAAGGGCGTATGCGTTTTTTCCTGAATATATTCAGGAAAAAACGCATACGCCCTTTTTGGCCAAGGACATCATTGTCGACGTTTTGCCGCTTTTCATGTGCTTTAAAGGCGATTCGTATCTACCTCCTGAAATCTGTTTCCTGCAATTCTGCCTTGCTTTCAAATCCTCTTCGTTGCCTTCCCTCAATATATCTGTGGATGAGAGTTATCATTTATAACTCTGCGGGTTTGTGAATTGCAGTTTCCCTGAGCTCCATTTTTCGACTGTCTTTTTTGGGAGCTGGCCGCAAAAGCGCGGGATTGCCTCAGGCCCTATTCTGCTTCTGGGCGGCAGGCTGAGCCTGTGGTTAATTCTTCTTCCTGTTGGGAAAATAGAGTGACCTGTGCCTGTCCCAACACCTAGATCTAGTCTCTCATTGGTTGCCCCTCTTCCCGTTCATCCTCAGGACAAATTGCAACCTGTAGGGAACAGGAGGTTAAAGGTGCTGATTCTCCAAGTAGGGAGATTGCTAGTAAAGTAGCTGGAATGGCGAACCCGAGCACAAGGAGATGAGAAATGAGGTGCGTTTTAGAAACCTTTCAAAATCACACGGTGTACCATCTTCTGGGTTTCTCATGCATGTTTTCGATGTAGGAAGATGCCCTTGAACCTGGAGATTTGGGACCTATGGGATGGGTACCACGCAGTATTACTTTAAAGGGTCTGCGTTTGCTCACCCAACCTCACTCAACCTCTCAGCCCCAAGAGTGTCCACCCTTATGTCTCATCCAGCTGTGGGTCTTGATATGGTCAATCCAGGTTGCATCACAGCCTCTGAACGAATTTTGAAAGAATTTCTCTCTCTTTCACTGTCTTTGTTTTATGGGTTTTTAAAAGTAATTTATTTTTATAATGGGGTTTAGCTGCTTTTCATGGCTGTGTTTATGCGGCTTTACACCCACTTGACTCACTTCCAGAGAGATATCAATACATAGGTTTTAAGATTCTTACTAGTCACATATATTCTTGTGTGGTGAATAGGGGGTGTTGAGTCCAGTTCACTGAGCAAGGAGTAGGTCTTGTCTATTACATATTGGGTGTATGGAACGGTATCTGAGCGAATTTGAAACCCTTGTTTTATGCATCACCCCACCTCACCATTCCCGTTAAGCAGCCATAGTGTGTTTTCTAAACGTGTGACTCTGTTCTGTTTTGTAATTCAGTTCAAGTGTAGCGGTTTTTACATTCCCTCTATAAGTGATAGCTTATGATAAGTGTCTTTTTCTGTGTGACTTATTTCACTTAGAATCGTCGTACCTAACTCCACTCATCTTGCTTCTACTAGCCTTATGAGACATTGATTTCATGTCTGAGTGATATTCCATTGTACATAAGGACCACAACTTCTTTATCCATTTTTCCCTTTCCTGGGATATTTAAGGTGTCATGAAGTGGAGGTTCTTGTCAACAGAGCAGCCCTAAACTTTCCGGTGCCTGTGTCTTGCTGATTTTTAGTTTTTCCAATTTATACGCCCATGAGTGGACGTGCCCTATGCTCCCTAAGCTGTTTTTTTTCCATGTTTCAGGACACAACGTACACTTCTCCAGAGTGGCTGTTGTCAATTTACATCCCGCCCATCAGTGTAGCAAGGCTGCCATTTCTCCATGGCCTGTCCTGCATTTCTGGTTTTGACACTTTTTGCAGCATGGCCCTTTTCACCGATGGGAAGCGAGACTTCTTTGTAGCGCTGATTTGCCTTTCCAGGTTGCTTGGTTGGCCAAAAAGGGCGTATGCGGTTTTTCCTGAATATATTCAGGAAAAAACGCATACGCCCTTTTTGGCCAAGGGCATCATTGTCGACGTTTTGCCGCTTTTCATGTGCTTTAAAGGCGATTCGTATCTACCTCCTGAAATCTGTTTCCTGCAATTCTGCCTTGCTTTCAAATCCTCTTCGTTGCCTTCCCTCAATATATCTGTGGATGAGAGTTATCATTTATAACTCTGCGGGGTTGTGAATTGCAGTTTCCCTGAGCTCCATTTTTCAACTGTCTTTTTTGGGAGCTGGCCGCAAAAGCGCGGGATTGCCTCAGGCCCTATTCTGCTTCTGGGCGGCAGGCTGAGCCTGTGGTTAATTCTTCTTCCTGTTGGGAAAATAGAGTGACCTGTGCCTGTCCCAACACCTAGATCTAGTCTCTCATTGGTTGCCCCTCTTCCCGTTCATCCTCAGGACAAATTGCAACCTGTAGGGAACAGGAGGTTAAAGGTGCTGATTCTCCAAGTAGGGAGATTGCTAGTAAAGTAGCTGGAATGGCGAAACCGAGCACAAGGAGATGAGAAATGAGGTGCGTTTTAGAAACCTTTCAAAATCACACGGTGTACAATCTTCTGGGTTTCTCATGCATGTTTTCGATGTAGGAAGATGCCCTTGAACCTGGAGATTTGGGACCCATGGGATGGGTACCACGCAGTATTACTTTAAAGGGTCTGCGTTTGCTCACCCAACCTCACCCAACCTCTCAGCCCCAAGAGTGTCCACCCTTATGTCTCATCCAGGTGTGGGTCTAGATATGGTCAATCCAGGTTGCATCACAGCCTCTGAACGAATTTTGTAAGAATTTCTCTCTCTTTCACTGTCTTTGTTTTACGGGTTTTTAAAAGTAATTTATTTTCATAATGGGGTTTAGCTGCTTTTCATGGTTGTGTTAATGCGGCTTTACACCCACTTGACTCACTTCCAGACAGATATCAATACATAGGTTTTAAGATTCTTACTAGTGACATATATTCTTGTGCGGGGAATTGGGGGTGTTGAGTCCAGTTCACTGAGCAAGGAGTAGGTCTTGTCTATTACATATTGGGTGTATGGAACGGTATCTGAGCGAATTTGAAACCCTTGTTTTATGCATCACCCCACCTCACCATTCCCGTTAAGCAGCCATAGTTTGTTTTCTAAACGTGTGACTCTGTTCTGTTTTGTAATTCAGTTCAAGTGTAGCGGTTTTTACATTCCCTCTATAAGTGATAGCTTATGATAAGTGTCTTTTTCTGTGTGACTTATTTCACTTAGAATCGTCGTACCTAACTCCACTCATCTTGCTTCTACTAGCCTTATGAGACATTGATTTCATGTCTGAGTGATATTCCATTGTACATAAGGACCACAACTTCTTTATCCATTTTTCTCTTTCCTGGGATATTTAAGGTGTCATGAAGTGGAGGTTCTTGTCAACAGAGCAGCCCTAAACTTTCCGGTGCCTGTGTCTTGCTGATTTTTAGTTTTTCCAATTTATACGCCCATGAGTGGACGTGCCCTATGCTCCCTAAGCTGTTTTTTTTTCCATGTTTCAGGAAACAACGTACACTTCTCCAGAGTGGCTGTTGGCAATTTACATCCCGCCCATCAGTGTAACAAGGCTGCCATTTCTCCATGGCCTGTCCTGCATTTCTGGTTTTGACACTTTTTGCAGTATGGCCCTTTTGACCGATGGGAAGCGAGACTTCTTTGTAGCGCTGATTTGCCTTTCCAGGTTGCTTGGTTGGCCAAAAAGGGCGTATGCGTTTTTTCCTGAATATATTTAGGAAAAAACGCATACGCCCTTTTTGGCCAAGGGCATCATTGTGGACGTTTTGCCGCTTTTCATGTGCTTTAAAGGCGATTCGTATCTACCTCCTGAAATCTGTTTCCTGCAATTCTGCCTTGCTTTCAAATCCTCTTCGTTGCCTTCCCTCAATATATCTGTGGATGAGAGTTATCATTTATAACTCTGCGGGTTTGTGAATTGCAGTTTCCCTGAGCTACATTTTTCAACTGTCTTTTTTGGGAGCTGGCCGCAAAAGCGCGGGATTGCCTCAGGCCCTATTCTGCTTCTGGGCGGCAGGCTGAGCCTGTGGTTAATTCTTCTTCCTGTTGGGAAAATAGAGTGACCTGTGCCTGTCCCAACACCTAGATCTAGTCTCTCATTGGTTGCCCCTCTTCCCGTTCATCCTCAGGACAAATTGCAACCTGTAGGGAACAGGAGGTTAAAGGTGCTGATTCTCCAAGTAGGGAGATTGCTAGTAAAGTAGCTGGAATGGCGAAACCGAGCACAAGGAGATGAGAAATGAGGTGCGTTTTAGAAACCTTTCAAAATCACACGGTGTACCATCTTCTGGGTTTCTCATGCATGTTTTCGATGTAGGAAGATGCCCTTGAACCTGGAGATTTGGGACCCATGGGATGGGTACCACGCAGTATTACTTTAAAGGGTCTGCGTTTGCTCACCCAACCTCACCCAACCTCTCAGGCCCAAGAGTGTCCACACTTATGTCTCATCCAGCTGTGGGTCTAGATATGGTCAATCCAGGTTGCATCACAGCCTCTGAACGAATTTTGTAAGAATTTCTCTCTCATTCACTGTCTTTGTTTTACGGGTTTTTAAAAGTAATTTATTTTTATAATGGGGTTTAGCTGCTTTTCATGGTTGTGTTTATGCGGCTTTACACCCACTTGACTCACTTCCAGACAGATATCAATACATAGGTTTTAAGATTCTTACTAGTCACATATATTGTTGTGCGGGAAATAGGGGGTGTTGAGTCCAGTTCACTGAGCAAGGAGTAGGTCTTGTCTATTACATATTGGGTGTATGGAACGGTATCTGAGCGAATTTGAAACCCTTGTTTTATGCATCTCCCCACCTCACCTTTACTGTTAAGCAGATATAGTGTGTTTTCTAAACGTGTGACTCTGTTCTGTTTTGTAATTCAGTTCAAGTGTAGCGGTTTTTACATTCCCTCTATAAGTGATAGCTTATGATAAGTGTCTTTTTCTGTGTGACTTATTTCACTTAGAATCGTCGTACCTAAATCCACTCATCTTGCTTCTACTAGCCTTATGAGACATTGATTTCATGTCTGAGTGATATTCCATTGTACATAAGGACCACAACTTCTTTATCCATTTTTCTCTTTCCTGGGATATTTAAGGTGTCATGAAGTGGAGGTTCTTGTCAACAGAGCAGCCCTAAACTTTCCGGTGCCTGTGTCTTGCTGATTTTTAGTTTTTCCAATTTATACGCCCATGAGTGGACGTGCCCTATGCTCCCTAAGCTGTTTTTTTTCCATGTTTCAGGACACAACGTACACTTCTCCAGAGTGGCTGTTGTCAATTTACATCCCGCCCATCAGTGTAGCAAGGCTGCCATTTCTCCATGGCCTGTCCTGCATTTCTGGTTTTGACACTTTTTGCAGCATGGCCCTTTTCACCGATGGGAAGCGAGACTTCTTTGTAGCGCTGATTTGCCTTTCCAGGTTGCTTGGTTGGCCAAAAAGGGCGTATGCGGTTTTTCCTGAATATATTCAGGAAAAAACGCATACGCCCTTTTTGGCCAAGGGCATCATTGTCGACGTTTTGCCGCTTTTCATGTGCTTTAAAGGCGATTCGTATCTACCTGCTGAAATCTGTTTCCTGCAATTCTGCCTTGCTTTCAAATCCTCTTCGTTGCCTTCCCTCAATATATCTGTGGATGAGAGTTATCATTTATAACTCTGCGGGTTTGTGAATTGCAGTTTCCCTGAGCTCCATTTTTCAACTGTCTTTTTTGGGAGCTGGCCGCAAAAGCGCGGGATTGCCTCAGGCCCTATTCTGCTTCTGGGCGGCAGGCTGAGCCTGTGGTTAATTCTTCTTCCTGTTGGGAAAATAGAGTGACCTGTGCCTGTCCCAACACCTAGATCTAGTCTCTCATTGGTTGCCCCTCTTCCCGTTCATCCTCAGGACAAATTGCAACCTGTAGGGAACAGGAGGTTAAAGGTGCTGATTCTCCAAGTAGGGAGATTGCTAGTAAAGTAGCTGGAATGGCGAAACCGAGCACAAGGAGATGAGAAATGAGGTGCGTTTTAGAAACCTTTCAAAATCACACGGTGTACCATCTTCTGGGTTTCTCATGCATGTTTTCGATGTAGGAAGATGCCCTTGAACCTGGAGATTTGGGACCCATGGGATGGGTACCACGCAGTATTACTTTAAAGGGTCTGCGTTTGCTCACCCAACCTCACCCAACCTCTCAGCCCCAAGAGTGTCCACCCTTATGTCTCATCCAGCTGTGGGTCTTGATATGGTCAATCCAGGTTGCATCACAGCCTCTGAACGAATTTTGTAAGAATTTCTCTCTCTTTCACTGTCTTTGTTTTACGGGTTTTTAAAAGTAATTTATTTTCATAATGGGGTTTAGCTGCTTTTCATGGTTGTGTTTATGCGGCTTTACACCCACTTGACTCACTTCCAGACAGATATCAATACATAGGTTTTAAGATTCTTACTAGTGACATATATTCTTGTGCGGGGAATAGGGGGTGTTGAGTCCAGTTCACTGAGCAAGGAGTAGGTCTTGTCTATTACATATTGGGTGTATGGAACGGTATCTGAGCGAATTTGAAACCCTTGTTTTATGCATCACCCCACCTCACCATTCCCGTTAAGCAGCCATAGTTTGTTTTCTAAACGTGTGACTCTGTTCTGTTTTGTAATTCAGTTCAAGTGTAGCGGTTTTTACATACCCTCTATAAGTGATAGCTTATGATAAGTGTCTTTTTCTGTGTGACTTATTTCACTTAGAATCGTCGTACCTAACTCCACTCATCTTGCTTCTACTAGCCTTATGAGACATTGATTTCATGTCTGAGTGATATTCCATTGTACATAAGGACCACAACTTCTTTATCCATTTTTCTCTTTCCTGGGATATTTAAGGTGTCATGAAGTGGAGGTTCTTGTCAACAGAGCAGCCCTAAACTTTCCGGTGCCTGTGTCTTGCTGATTTTTAGTTTTTCCAATTTATACGCCCATGAGTGGACGTGCCCTATGCTCCCTAAGCTTTTTTTTTTCCATGTTTCAGGACACAACGTACACTTCTCCAGAGTGGCTGTTGGCAATTTACATCCCGCCCATCAGTGTAGCAAGGCTGCCATTTCTCCATGGCCTGTCCTGCATTTCTGGTTTTGACACTTTTTGCAGTATGGCCCTTTTGACCGATGGGAAGCGAGACTTCTTTGTAGCGATGATTTGCCTTTCCAGGTTGCTTGGTTGGCCAAAAAGGGCGTATGCGTTTTTTCCTGAATATATTCAGGAAAAAACGCATACGCCCTTTTTGGCCAAGGGCATCATTGTGGACGTTTTGCCGCTTTTCATGTGCTTTAAAGGCGATTCGTATCTACCTCCTGAAATCTGTTTCCTGCAATTCTGCCTTGCTTTCAAATCCTCTTCGTTGCCTTCCCTCAATATATCTGTGGATGAGAGTTATCATTTATAACTCTGCGGGGTTGTGAATTGCAGTTTCCCTGAGCTCCATTTTTCAACTGTCTTTTTTGGGAGCTGGCCGCAAAAGCGCGGGATTGCCTCAGGCCCTATTCTGCTTCTGGGCGGCAGGCTGAGCCTGTGGTTAATTCTTCTTCCTGTTGGGAAAATAGAGTGACCTGTGCCTGTCCCAACACCTAGATCTAGTCTCTCATTGGTTGCCCCTCTTCCCGTTCATCCTCAGGACAAATTGCAACCTGTAGGGAACAGGAGGTTAAAGGTGCTGATTCTCCAAGTAGGGAGATTGCTAGTAAAGTAGCTGGAATGGCGAAACCGAGCACAAGGAGATGAGAAATGAGGTGCGTTTTAGAAACCTTTCAAAATCACACGGTGTACAATCTTCTGGGTTTCTCATGCATGTTTTCGATGTAGGAAGATGCCCTTGAACCTGGAGATTTGGGACCCATGGGATGGGTACCACGCAGTATTACTTTAAAGGGTCTGCGTTTGCTCACCCAACCTCACCCAACCTCTCAGCCCCAAGAGTGTCCACCCTTATGTCTCATCCAGGTGTGGGTCTAGATATGGTCAATCCAGGTTGCATCACAGCCTCTGAACGAATTTTGTAAGAATTTCTCTCTCTTTCACTGTCTTTGTTTTACGGGTTTTTAAAAGTAATTTATTTTCATAATGGGGTTTAGCTGCTTTTCATGGTTGTGTTAATGCGGCTTTACACCCACTTGACTCACTTCCAGACAGATATCAATACATAGGTTTTAAGATTCTTACTAGTGACATATATTCTTGTGCGGGGAATTGGGGGTGTTGAGTCCAGTTCACTGAGCAAGGAGTAGGTCTTGTCTATTACATATTGGGTGTATGGAACGGTATCTGAGCGAATTTGAAACCCTTGTTTTATGCATCACCCCACCTCACCATTCCCGTTAAGCAGCCATAGTTTGTTTTCTAAACGTGTGACTCTGTTCTGTTTTGTAATTCAGTTCAAGTGTAGCGGTTTTTACATTCCCTCTATAAGTGATAGCTTATGATAAGTGTCTTTTTCTGTGTGACTTATTTCACTTAGAATTGTCGTACCTAACTCCACTCATCTTGCTTCTACTAGCCTTATGAGACATTGATTTCATGTCTGAGTGATATTCCATTGTACATAAGGACCACAACTTCTTTATCCATTTTTCTCTTTCCTGGGATATTTAAGGTGTCATGAAGTGGAGGTTCTTGTCAACAGAGCAGCCCTAAACTTTCCGGTGCCTGTGTCTTGCTGATTTTTAGTTTTTCCAATTTATACGCCCATGAGTGGACGTGCCCTATGCTCCCTAAGCTGTTTTTTTTTCCATGTTTCAGGAAACAACGTACACTTCTCCAGAGTGGCTGTTGGCAATTTACATCCCGCCCATCAGTGTAACAAGGCTGCCATTTCTCCATGGCCTGTCCTGCATTTCTGGTTTTGACACTTTTTGCAGTATGGCCCTTTTGACCGATGGGAAGCGAGACTTCTTTGTAGCGCTGATTTGCCTTTCCAGGTTGCTTGGTTGGCCAAAAAGGGCGTATGCGTTTTTTCCTGAATATATTTAGGAAAAAACGCATACGCCCTTTTTGGCCAAGGGCATCATTGTGGACGTTTTGCCGCTTTTCATGTGCTTTAAAGGCGATTCGTATCTACCTCCTGAAATCTGTTTCCTGCAATTCTGCCTTGCTTTCAAATCCTCTTCGTTGCCTTCCCTCAATATATCTGTGGATGAGAGTTATCATTTATAACTCTGCGGGTTTGTGAATTGCAGTTTCCCTGAGCTCCATTTTTCAACTGTCTTTTTTGGGAGCTGGCCGCAAAAGCGCGGGATTGCCTCAGGCCCTATTCTGCTTCTGGGCGGCAGGCTGAGCCTGTGGTTAATTCTTCTTCCTGTTGGGAAAATAGAGTGACCTGTGCCTGTCCCAACACCTAGATCTAGTCTCTCATTGGTTGCCCCTCTTCCCGTTCATCCTCAGGACAAATTGCAACCTGTAGGGAACAGGAGGTTAAAGGTGCTGATTCTCCAAGTAGGGAGATTGCTAGTAAAGTAGCTGGAATGGCGAAACCGAGCACAAGGAGATGAGAAATGAGGTGCGTTTTAGAAACCTTTCAAAATCACACGGTGTACCATCTTCTGGGTTTCTCATGCATGTTTTCGATGTAGGAAGATGCCCTTGAACCTGGAGATTTGGGACCCATGGGATGGGTACCACGCAGTATTACTTTAAAGGGTCTGCGTTTGCTCACCCAACCTCACCCAACCTCTCAGCCCCAAGAGTGTCCACACTTATGTCTCATCCAGCTGTGGGTCTAGATATGGTCAATCCAGGTTGCATCACAGCCTCTGAACGAATTTTGTAAGAATTTCTCTCTCATTCACTGTCTTTGTTTTACGGGTTTTTAAAAGTAATTTATTTTTATAATGGGGTTTAGCTGCTTTTCATGGTTGTGTTTATGCGGCTTTACACCCACTTGACTCACTTCCAGACAGATATCAATACATAGGTTTTAAGATTCTTACTAGTCACATATATTGTTGTGCGGGAAATAGGGGGTGTTGAGTCCAGTTCACTGAGCAAGGAGTAGGTCTTGTCTATTACATATTGGGTGTATGGAACGGTATCTGAGCGAATTTGAAACCCTTGTTTTATGCATCTCCCCACCTCACCTTTACTGTTAAGCAGATATAGTGTGTTTTCTAAACGTGTGACTCTGTTCTGTTTTGTAATTCAGTTCAAGTGTAGCGGTTTTTACATTCCCTCTATAAGTGATAGCTTATGATAAGTGTCTTTTTCTGTGTGACTTATTTCACTTAGAATCGTCGTACCTAACTCCACTCATCTTGCTTCTACTAGCCTTATGAGACATTGATTTCATGTCTGAGTGATATTCCATTGTACATAAGGACCACAACTTCTTTATCCATTTTTCTCTTTCCTGGGATATTTAAGGTGTCATGAAGTGGAGGTTCTTGTCAACAGAGCAGCCCTAAAGTTTCCGGTGCCTGTGTCTTGCTGATTTTTAGTTTTTCCAATTTATACGCCCATGAGTGGACGTGCCCTATGCTCCCTAAGCTGTTTTTTTTCCATGTTTCAGGACACAACGTACACTTCTCCAGAGTGGCTGTTGTCAATTTACATCCCGCCCATCAGTGTAGCAAGGCTGCCATTTCTCCATGGCCTGTCCTGCATTTCTGGTTTTGACACTTTTTGCAGCATGGCCCTTTTCACCGATGGGAAGCGAGACTTCTTTGTAGCGCTGATTTGCCTTTCCAGGTTGCTTGGTTGGCCAAAAAGTGCGTATGCGGTTTTTCCTGAATATATTCAGGAAAAAACGCATACGCCCTTTTTGGCCAAGGGCATCATTGTCGACGTTTTGCCGCTTTTCATGTGCTTTAAAGGCGATTCGTATCTACCTGCTGAAATCTGTTTCCTGCAATTCTGCCTTGCTTTCAAATCCTCTTCGTTGCCTTCCCTCAATATATCTGTGGATGAGAGTTATCATTTATAACTCTGCGGGTTTGTGAATTGCAGTTTCCCTGAGCTCCATTTTTCAACTGTCTTTTTTGGGAGCTGGCCGCAAAAGCGCGGGATTGCCTCAGGCCCTATTCTGCTTCTGGGCGGCAGGCTGAGCCTGTGGTTAATTCTTCTTCCTGTTGGGAAAATAGAGTGACCTGTGCCTGTCCCAACACCTAGATCTAGTCTCTCATTGGTTGCCCCTCTTCCCGTTCATCCTCAGGACAAATTGCAACCTGTAGGGAACAGGAGGTTAAAGGTGCTGATTCTCCAAGTAGGGAGATTGCTAGTAAAGTAGCTGGAATGGCGAAACCGAGCACAAGGAGATGAGAAATGAGGTGCGTTTTAGAAACCTTTCAAAATCACACGGTGTACCATCTTCTGGGTTTCTCATGCATGTTTTCGATGTAGGAAGATGCCCTTGAACCTGGAGATTTGGGACCCATGGGATGGGTACCACGCAGTATTACTTTAAAGGGTCTGCGTTTGCTCACCCAACCTCACCCAACCTCTCAGCCCCAAGAGTGTCCACCCTTATGTCTCATCCAGCTGTGGGTCTTGATATGGTCAATCCAGGTTGCATCACAGCCTCTGAACGAATTTTGTAAGAATTTCACTCTCTTTCACTGTCTTTGTTTTACGGGTTTTTAAAAGTAATTTATTTTCATAATGGGGTTTAGCTGCTTTTCATGGTTGTGTTTATGCGGCTTTACACCCACTTGACTCACTTCCAGACAGATATCAATACATAGGTTTTAAGATTCTTACTAGTCACATATATTCTTGTGCGGGGAATAGGGGGTGTTGAGTCCAGTTCACTGAGCAAGGAGTAGGTCTTGTCTATTACATATTGGGTGTATGGAACGGTATCTGAGCGAATTTGAAACCCTTGTTTTATGCATCACCCCACCTCACCATTCCCGTTAAGCAGCCATAGTGTGTTTTCTAAACGTGTGACTCTGTTCTGTTTTGTAATTCAGTTCAAGTGTAGCGGTTTTTACATTCCCTCTATAAGTGGTAGCTTATGATAAGTGTCTTTTTCTGTGTGACTTTTTTCACTTAGAATCGTCGTACCTAACTCCACTCATCTTGCTTCTACTAGCCTTATGAGACATTGATTTCATGTCTGAGTGATATTCCATTGTACATAAGGACCACAACTTCTTTATCCATTTTTCTCTTTCCTGGGATATTTAAGGTGTCATGAAGTGGAGGTTCTTGTCAACAGAGCCGCCCTAAACTTTCCGGTGCCTGTGTCTTGCTGATTTTTAGTTTTCCCAATTTATACGCCCATGAGTGGACGTGCCCTATGCTCCCTAAACTGTTTTTTTTCCATGTTTCAGGACACAACGTACACTTCTCCAGAGTGGCTGTTGGCAATTTACATCCCGCCCATCAGTGTAGCAAGGCTGCAATTCTCCATGTCCTGTCCTGCATTTCTGGTTTTGACACTTTTTGCAGCATGGCCCTTTTCACCGATGGGAAGCGAGACTTCTTTGTAGCGCTGATTTGCCTTTCCAGGTTGCTTGGTTGGCCAAAAAGGGCGAATGCGGTTTTTCCTGAATATATTCAGGAAAAAACGCATACGCCCTTTTTGGCCAAGGGCATCATTGTGGACGTTTTGCCGCTTTTCATGTGCTTTAAAGGCGATTCGTATCTACCTCCTGAAATCTGTTTCCTGCAATTCTGCCTTGCTTTCAAATCCTCTTCGTTGCCTTCCCTCAATATATCTGTGGATGAGAGTTATCATTTATAACTCTGCGGGTTTGTGAATTGCAGTTTCCCTGAGCTCCATTTTTCAACTGTCTTTTTTGGGAGCTGGCCGCAAAAGCGCGGGATTGCCTCAGGCCCTATTCTGCTTCTGGGCGGCAGGCTGAGCCTGTGGTTAATTCTTCTTCCTGTTGGGAAAATAGAGTGACCTGTGCCTGTCCCAACACCTAGATCTAGTCTCTCATTGGTTGCCCCTCTTCCCGTTCATCCTCAGGACAAATTGCAACCTGTAGGGAACAGGAGGTTAAAGGTGCTGATTCTCCAAGTAGGGAGATTGCTAGTAAAGTAGCTGGAATGGCGAAACCGAGCACAAGGAGATGAGAAATGAGGTGCGTTTTAGAAACCTTTCAAAATCACACGGTGTACCATCTTCTGGGTTTCTCATGCATGTTTTCGATGTAGGAAGATGCCCTTGAACCTGGAGATTTGGGACCCATGGGATGGGTACCACGCAGTATTACTTTAAAGGGTCTGCGTTTGCTCACCCAACCTCACCCAACCTCTCAGCCCCAAGAGTGTCCACCCTTATGTCTCATCCAGCTGTGGGTCTAGATATGGTCAATCCAGGTTGCATCACAGCCTCTGAACGAATTTTGTAAGAATTTCTCTCTCATTCACTGTCTTTGTTTTACGGGTTTTTAAAAGTAATTTATTTTTATAATGGGGTTTAGCTGCTTTTCATGGTTGTGTTTATGCGGCTTTACACCCACTTGACTCACTTCCAGACAGATATCAATACATAGGTTTTAAGATTCTTACTAGTCACATATATTCTTGTGCGGGAAATAGGGGGTGTTGAGTCCAGTTCACTGAGCAAGGAGTAGGTCTTGTCTATTACATATTGGGTGTATGGAACGGTATCTGAGCGAATTTGAAACCCTTGTTTTATGCATCTCCCCACCTCACCTTTACTGTTAAGCAGATATAGTGTGTTTTCTAAACGTGTGACTCTGTTCTGTTTTGTAATTCAGTTCAAGTGTAGCGGTTTTTACATTCCCTCTATAAGTGATAGCTTATGATAAGTGTCTTTTTCTGTGTGACTTATTTCACTTAGAATCGTCGTACCTAACTCCACTCATCTTGCTTCTACTAGCCTTATGAGACATTGATTTCATGTCTGAGTGATATTCCATTGTACATAAGGACCACAACTTCTTTATCCATTTTTCTCTTTCCTGGGATATTTAAGGTGTCATGAAGTGGAGGTTCTTGTCAACAGAGCAGCCCTAAACTTTCCGGTGCCTGTGTCTTGCTGATTTTTAGTTTTTCCAATTTATACGCCCATGAGTGGACGTGCCCTATGCTCCCTAAGCTGTTTTTTTTCCATGTTTCAGGACACAACGTACACTTCTCCAGAGTGGCTGTTGGCAATTTACATCCCGCCCATCAGTGTAGCAAGGCTGCCATTTCTCCATGGCCTGTCCTGCATTTCTGGTTTTGACACTTTTTGCAGCATGGCCCTTTTGACCGATGGGAAGCGAGACTTCTTTGTAGCGCTGATTTGCCTTTCCAGGTTGCTTGGTTGGCCAAAAAGGGCGTATGCGTTTTTTCCTGAATATATTCAGGAAAAAATGCATACGCCCTTTTTGGCCAAGGGCATCATTGTGGACGTTTTGCCGCTTTTCATGTGCTTTAAAGGCGATTCGTATCTACCTCCTCAAATCTGTTTCCTGCAATTCTGCCTTGCTTTCAAATCCTCTTCGTTGCCTTCCCTCAATATATCTGTGGATGAGAGTTATCATTTATAACTCTGCGGGTTTGTGAATTGCAGTTTCCCTGAGCTCCATTTTTCAACTGTCTTTTTTGGGAGCTGGCCGCAAAAGCGCGGGATTGCCTCAGGCCCTATTCTGCTTCTGGGCAGCAGGCTGAGCCTGTGGTTAATTCTTCTTCCTGTTGGGAAAATAGAGTGACTTGTGCCTGTCCCAACACCTAGATCTAGTCTCTCATTGGTTGCCCCTCTTCCCGTTCATCCTCAGGACAAATTGCAACCTGTAGGGAACAGGAGGTTAAAGGTGCTGATTCTCCAAGTAGGGAGATTGCTAGTAAAGTAGCTGGAATGGCGAAACCGAGCACAAGGAGATGAGAAATGAGGTGCATTTTAGAAACCTTTCAAAATCACACGGTGTACCATCTTCTGGGTTTCTCATGCATGTTTTCGATGTAGGAAGATGCCCTTGAACCTGGAGATTTGGGACCCATGGGATGGGTACCACGCAGTATTACTTTAAAGGGTCTGCGTTTGCTCACCCAACCTCACCCAACCTCTCAGCCCCAAGAGTGTCCACCCTTATGTCTCATCTAGGTGTGGGTCTAGATATGGTCAATCCAGGTTGCATCACAGCCTCTGAACGAATTTTGTAAGAATTTCTCTCTCTTTCACTGTCTTTGTTTTATGGGTTTTTAAAAGTAATTTATTTTTATAATGGGGTTTAGCTGCTTTTCATGGCTGTGTTTATGCGGCTTTACACCCACTTGACTCACTTCCAGAGAGATATCAATACATAGGTTTTAAGATTCTTACTAGTGACATATATTCTTGTGCGGGGAATAGGGGGTGTTGAGTCCAGTTCACTGAGCAAGGAGTAGGTCTTGTCTATTACATATTGGGTGTATGGAACGGTATCTGAGCGAATTTGAAACCCTTGTTTTATGCATCACCCCACCTCACCATTCCCGTTAAGCAGCCATAGTTTGTTTTCTAAACGTGTGACTCTGTTCTGTTTTGTAATTCAGTTCAAGTGTAGCGGTTTTTACATACCCTCTATAAGTGATAGCTTATGATAAGTGTCTTTTTCTGTGTGACTTATTTCACTTAGAATCGTCGTACCTAACTCCACTCATCTTGCTTCTACTAGCCTTATGAGACATTGATTTCATGTCTGAGTGATATTCCATTGTACATAAGGACCACAACTTCTTTATCCATTTTTCTCTTTCCTGGGATATTTAAGGTGTCATGAAGTGGAGGTTCTTGTCAACAGAGCAGCCCTAAACTTTCCGGTGCCTGTGTCTTGCTGATTTTTAGTTTTTCCAATTTATACGCCCATGAGTGGACGTGCCCTATGCTCCCTAAGCTTTTTTTTTTCCATGTTTCAGGACACAACGTACACTTCTCCAGAGTGGCTGTTGGCAATTTACATCCCGCCCATCAGTGTAGCAAGGCTGCCATTTCTCCATGGCCTGTCCTGCATTTCTGGTTTTGACACTTTTTGCAGTATGGCCCTTTTGACCGATGGGAAGCGAGACTTCTTTGTAGCGATGATTTGCCTTTCCAGGTTGCTTGGTTGGCCAAAAAGGGCGTATGCGTTTTTTCCTGAATATATTCAGGAAAAAACGCATACGCCCTTTTTGGCCAAGGGCATCATTGTGGACGTTTTGCCGCTTTTCATGTGCTTTAAAGGCGATTCGTATCTACCTCCTGAAATCTGTTTCCTGCAATTCTGCCTTGCTTTCAAATCCTCTTCGTTGCCTTCCCTCAATATATCTGTGGATGAGAGTTATCATTTATAACTCTGCGGGTTTGTGAATTGCAGTTTCCCTGAGCTCCATTTTTCAACTGTCTTTTTTGGGAGCTGGCCGCAAAAGCGCGGGATTGCCTCAGGCCCTATTCTGCTTCTGGGCGGCAGGCTGAGCCTGTGGTTAATTCTTCTTCCTGTTGGGAAAATAGAGTGACCTGTGCCTGTCCCAACACCTAGATCTAGTCTCTCATTGGTTGCCCCTCTTCCCGTTCATCCTCAGGACAAATTGCAACCTGTAGGGAACAGGAGGTTAAAGGTGCTGATTCTCCAAGTAGGGAGATTGCTAGTAAAGTAGCTGGAATGGCGAAACCGAGCACAAGGAGATGAGAAATGAGGTGCGTTTTAGAAACCTTTCAAAATCACACGGTGTACAATCTTCTGGGTTTCTCATGCATGTTTTCGATGTAGGAAGATGCCCTTGAACCTGGAGATTTGGGACCCATGGGATGGGTACCACGCAGTATTACTTTAAAGGGTCTGCGTTTGCTCACCCAACCTCACCCAACCTCTCAGCCCCAAGAGTGTCCACCCTTATGTCTCATCCAGGTGTGGGTCTAGATATGGTCAATCCAGGTTGCATCACAGCCTCTGAACGAATTTTGTAAGAATTTCTCTCTCTTTCACTGTCTTTGTTTTACGGGTTTTTAAAAGTAATTTATTTTCATAATGGGGTTTAGCTGCTTTTCATGGTTGTGTTAATGCGGCTTTACACCCACTTGACTCACTTCCAGACAGATATCAATACATAGGTTTTAAGATTCTTACTAGTGACATATATTCTTGTGCGGGGAATTGGGGGTGTTGAGTCCAGTTCACTGAGCAAGGAGTAGGTCTTGTCTATTACATATTGGGTGTATGGAACGGTATCTGAGCGAATTTGAAACCCTTGTTTTATGCATCACCCCACCTCACCATTCCCGTTAAGCAGCCATAGTTTGTTTTCTAAACGTGTGACTCTGTTCTGTTTTGTAATTCAGTTCAAGTGTAGCGGTTTTTACATTCCCTCTGTAAGTGATAGCTTATGATAAGTGTCTTTTTCTGTGTGACTTTTTTCACTTAGAATCGTCGTACCTAACTCCACTCATCTTGCTTCTACTAGCCTTATGAGACATTGATTTCATGTCTGAGTGATATTCCATTGTACATAAGGACCACAACTTCTTTATCCATTTTTCTCTTTCCTGGGATATTTAAGGTGTCATGAAGTGGAGGTTCTTGTCAACAGAGCCGCCCTAAACTTTCCGGTGCCTGTGTCTTGCTGATTTTTAGTTTTTCCAATTTATACGCCCATGAGTGGACGTGCCCTATGCTCCCTAAACTGTTTTTTTTCCATGTTTCAGGACACAACGTACACTTCTCCAGAGTGGCTGTTGGCAATTTACATCCCGCCCATCAGTGTAGCAAGGCTGCAATTCTCCATGTCCTGTCCTGCATTTCTGGTTTTGACACTTTTTGCAGCATGGCCCTTTTCACCGATGGGAAGCGAGACTTCTTTGTAGCGCTGATTTGCCTTTCCAGGTTGCTTGGTTGGCCAAAAAGGGCGAATGCGGTTTTTCCTGAATATATTCAGGAAAAAACGCATACGCCCTTTTTGGCCAAGGGCATCATTGTGGACGTTTTGCCGCTTTCCATGTGCTTTAAAGGCGATTCGTATCTACCTCCTGAAATCTGTTTCCTGCAATTCTGCCTTGCTTTCAAATCCTCTTCGTTGCCTTCCCTCAATATATCTGTGGATGAGAGTTATCATTTATAACTCTGCGGGTTTGTGAATTGCAGTTTCCCTGAGCTCCATTTTTCAACTGTCTTTTTTGGGAGCTGGCCGCAAAAGCGCGGGATTGCCTCAGGCCCTATTCTGCTTCTGGGCGGCAGGCTGAGCCTGTGGTTAATTCTTCTTCCTGTTGGGAAAATAGAGTGACCTGTGCCTGTCCCAACACCTAGATCTAGTCTCTCATTGGTTGCCCCTCTTCCCGTTCATCCTCAGGACAAATTGCAACCTGTAGGGAACAGGAGGTTAAAGGTGCTGATTCTCCAAGTAGGGAGATTGCTAGTAAAGTAGCTGGAATGGCGAAACCGAGCACAAGGAGATGAGAAATGAGGTGCGTTTTAGAAACCTTTCAAAATCACACGGTGTACCATCTTCTGGGTTTCTCATGCATGTTTTCGATGTAGGAAGATGCCCTTGAACCTGGAGATTTGGGACCCATGGGATGGGTACCACGCAGTATTACTTTAAAGGGTCTGCGTTTGCTCACCCAACCTCACCCAACCTCTCAGCCCCAAGAGTGTCCACCCTTATGTCTCATCCAGCTGTGGGTCTAGATATGGTCAATCCAGGTTGCATCACAGCCTCTGAACGAATTTTGTAAGAATTTCTCTCTCATTCACTGTCTTTGTTTTACGGGTTTTTAAAAGTAATTTATTTTTATAATGGGGTTTAGCTGCTTTTCATGGTTGTGTTTATGCGGCTTTACACCCACTTGACTCACTTCCAGACAGATATCAATACATAGGTTTTAAGATTCTTACTAGTCACATATATTCTTGTGCGGGAAATAGGGGGTGTTGAGTCCAGTTCACTGAGCAAGGAGTAGGTCTTGTCTTACATATTGGGTGTATGGAACGGTATCTGAGCGAATTTGAAACCCTTGTTTTATGCATCTCCCCACCTCACCTTTACTGTTAAGCAGATATAGTGTGTTTTCTAAACGTGTGACTCTGTTCTGTTTTGTAATTCAGTTCAAGTGTAGCGGTTTTTACATTCCCTCTATAAGTGATAGCTTATGATAAGTGTCTTTTTCTGTGTGACTTATTTCACTTAGAATCGTCGTACCTAACTCCACTCATCTTGCTTCTACTAGCCTTATGAGACATTGATTTCATGTCTGAGTGATATTCCATTGTACATAAGGACCACAACTTCTTTATCCATTTTTCTCTTTCCTGGGATATTTAAGGTGTCATGAAGTGGAGGTTCTTGTCAACAGAGCAGCCCTAAACTTTCCGGTGCCTGTGTCTTGCTGATTTTTAGTTTTTCCAATTTATACGCCCATGAGTGGACGTGCCCTATGCTCCCTAAGCTGTTTTTTTTCCATGTTTCAGGACACAACGTACACTTCTCCAGAGTGGCTGTTGGCAATTTACATCCCGCCCATCAGTGTAGCAAGGCTGCCATTTCTCCATGGCCTGTCCTGCATTTCTGGTTTTGACACTTTTTGCAGCATGGCCCTTTTCACCGATGGGAAGCGAGACTTCTTTGTAGCGCTGATTTGCCTTTCCAGGTTGCTTGGTTGGCCAAAAAGGGCGTATGCGTTTTTTCCTGAATATATTCAGGAAAAAATGCATACGCCCTTTTTGGCCAAGGGCATCATTGTGGACGTTTTGCCGCTTTTCATGTGCTTTAAAGGCGATTCGTATCTACCTCCTCAAATCTGTTTCCTGCAATTCTGCCTTGCTTTCAAATCCTCTTCGTTGCCTTCCCTCAATATATCTGTGGATGAGAGTTATCATTTATAACTCTGCGGGTTTGTGAATTGCAGTTTCCCTGAGCTCCATTTTTCAACTGTCTTTTTTGGGAGCTGGCCGCAAAAGCGCGGGATTGCCTCAGGCCCTATTCTGCTTCTGGGCAGCAGGCTGAGCCTGTGGTTAATTCTTCTTCCTGTTGGGAAAATAGAGTGACCTGTGCCTGTCCCAACACCTAGATCTAGTCTCTCATTGGTTGCCCCTCTTCCCGTTCATCCTCAGGACAAATTGCAACCTGTAGGGAACAGGAGGTTAAAGGTGCTGATTCTCCAAGTAGGGAGATTGCTAGTAAAGTAGCTGGAATGGCGAAACCGAGCACAAGGAGATGAGAAATGAGGTGCATTTTAGAAACCTTTCAAAATCACACGGTGTACCATCTTCTGGGTTTCTCATGCATGTTTTCGATGTAGGAAGATGCCCTTGAACCTGGAGATTTGGGACCCATGGGATGGGTACCACGCAGTATTACTTTAAAGGGTCTGCGTTTGCTCACCCAACCTCACCCAACCTCTCAGCCCCAAGAGTGTCCACCCTTATGTCTCATCTAGGTGTGGGTCTAGATATGGTCAATCCAGGTTGCATCACAGCCTCTGAACGAATTTTGTAAGAATTTCTCTCTCTTTCACTGTCTTTGTTTTATGGGTTTTTAAAAGTAATTTATTTTTATAATGGGGTTTAGCTGCTTTTCATGGCTGTGTTTATGCGGCTTTACACCCACTTGACTCACTTCCAGAGAGATATCAATACATAGGTTTTAAGATTCTTACTAGTCACATATATTCTTGTGTGGTGAATAGGGGGTGTTGAGTCCAGTTCACTGAGCAAGGAGTAGGTCTTGTCTATTACATATTGGGTGTATGGAACGGTATCTGAGCGAATTTGAAACCCTTGTTTTATGCATCACCCCACCTCACCATTCCCGTTAAGCAGCCATAGTGTGTTTTCTAAACGTGTGACTCTGTTCTGTTTTGTAATTCAGTTCAAGTGTAGCGGTTTTTACATTCCCTCTATAAGTGATAGCTTATGATAAGTGTCTTTTTCTGTGTGACTTATTTCACTTAGAATCGTCGTACCTAACTCCACTCATCTTGCTTCTACTAGCCTTATGACATTGATTTCATGTCTGAGTGATATTCCATTGTACATAAGGACCACAACTTCTTTATCCATTTTTCTCTTTCCTGGGATATTTAAGGTGTCATGAAGTGGAGGTTCTTGTCAACAGAGCCGCCCTAAACTTCCCGGTGCCTGTGTCTTGCTGATTTTTAGTTTTTCCAATTTATACGCCCATGAGTGGACGTGCCCTATGCTCCCTAAGCTGTTTTTTTTCCATGTTTCAGGACACAACGTACACTTCTCCAGAGTGGCTGTTGGCAATTTACATCCCGCCCATCAGTGTAGCAAGGCTGCCATTTCTCCATGGCCTGTCCTGCATTTCTGGTTTTGACACTTTTTGCAGCATGGCCCTTTTGACCGATGGGAAGCGAGACTTCTTTGTAGCGCTGATTTGCCTTTCCAGGTTGCTTGGTTGGCCAAAAAGGGCGTATGCGTTTTTTCCTGAATATATTCAGGAAAAAACGCATACGCCCTTTTTGGCCAAGGGCATCATTGTGGACGTTTTGCCGCTTTTCATGTGCTTTAAAGGCGATTCGTATCTACCTCCTGAAATCTGTTTCCTGCAATTCTGCCTTGCTTTCAAATCCTCTTCGTTGCCTTCCCTCAATATATCTGTGGATGAGAGTTATCATTTATAACTCTGCGGGTTTGTGAATTGCAGTTTCCCTGAGCTCCATTTTTCAACTGTCTTTTTTGGGAGCTGGCCGCAAAAGCGCGGGATTGCCTCAGGCCCTATTCTGTTTCTGGGCGGCAGGCTGAGCCTGTGGTTAATTCTTCTTCCTGTTGGGAAAATAGAGTGACCTGTGCCTGTCCCAACACCTAGATCTAGTCTCTCATTGGTTGCCCCTCTTCCCGTTCATCCTCAGGACAAATTGCAACCTGTAGGGAACAGGAGGTTAAAGGTGCTGATTCTCCAAGTAGGGAGATTGCTAGTAAAGTAGCTGGAATGGTGAAACCGAGCACAAGGAGATGAGAAATGAGGTGCGTTTTAGAAACCTTTCAAAATCATATGGTGTACCATCTTCTGGTTTTCTCATGCATGTTTTCGATGTAGGAAGATGCCCTTGAACCTGGAGATTTGGGACCCATGGGATGGGTACCACGCAGTATTACTTTAAAGGGTCTGCGTTTGCTCACCCAACCTCACCCAACCTCTCAGCCCCAAGAGTGTCCACCCTTATGTCTCATCCAGGTGTGGGTCTAGATATGGTCAATCCAGGTTGCATCACAGCCTCTGAACGAATTTTGTAAGAATTTGTCTCTCTTTCACTGTCTTTGTTTTACGGGTTTTTAAAAGTAATTTATTTTCATAATGGGGTTTAGCTGCTTTTCATGGTTGTGTTAATGCGGCTTTACACCCACTTGACTCACTTCCAGACAGATATCAATACATAGGTTTTAAGATTCTTACTAGTGACATATATTCTTGTGCGGGGAATAGGGGGTGTTGAGTCCAGTTCACTGAGCAAGGAGTAGGTCTTGTCTATTACATATTGGGTGTATGGAACGGTATCTGAGCGAATTTGAAACCCTTGTTTTATGCATCACCCCACCTCACCATTCCCGTTAAGCAGCCATAGTTTGTTTTCTAAACGTGTGACTCTGTTCTGTTTTGTAATTCAGTTCAAGTGTAGCGGTTTTTACATTCCCTCTATAAGTGATAGCTTATGATAAGTGTCTTTTTCTGTGTGACTTATTTCACTTAGAATCGTCGTACCTAACTCCACTCATCTTGCTTCTACTAGCCTTATGAGACATTGATTTCATGTCTGAGTGATATTCCATTGTACATAAGGACCACAACTTCTTTATCCATTTTTCTCTTTCCTGGGATATTTAAGGTGTCATGAAGTGGAGGTTCTTGTCAACAGAGCAGCCCTAAACTTTCCGGTGCCTGTGTCTTGCTGATTTTTAGTTTTTCCAATTTATACGCCCATGAGTGGACGTGCCCTATGCTCCCTAAGCTGTTTTTTTTTCCATGTTTCAGGACACAACGTACACTTCTCCAGAGTGGCTGTTGGCAATTTACATCCCGCCCATCAGTGTAACAAGGCTGCCATTTCTCCATGGCCTGTCCTGCATTTCTGGTTTTGACACTTTTTGCAGTATGGCCCTTTTGACCGATGGGAAGCGAGACTTCTTTGTAGCGCTGATTTGCCTTTCCAGGTTGCTTGGTTGGCCAAAAAGGGCGTATGCGTTTTTTCCTGAATATATTTAGGAAAAAACGCATACGCCCTTTTTGGCCAAGGGCATCATTGTGGACGTTTTGCCGCTTTTCATGCGCTTTAAAGGCGATTCGTATCTACCTCCTGAAATCTGTTTCCTGCAATTCTGCCTTGCTTTCAAATCCTCTTCGTTGCCTTCCCTCAATATATCTGTGGATGAGAGTTATCATTTATAACTCTGCGGGTTTGTGAATTGCAGTTTCCCTGAGCTCCATTTTTCAACTGTCTTTTTTGGGAGCTGGCCGCAAAAGCGCGGGATTGCCTCAGGCCCTATTCTGCTTCTGGGCGGCAGGCTGAGCCTGTGGTTAATTCTTCTTCCTGTTGGGAAAATAGAGTGACCTGTGCCTGTCCCAACACCTAGATCTAGTCTCTCATTGGTTGCCCCTCTTCCCGTTCATCCTCAGGACAAATTGCAACCTGTAGGGAACAGGAGGTTAAAGGTGCTGATTCTCCAAGTAGGGAGATTGCTAGTAAAGTAGCTGGAATGGCGAAACCGAGCACAAGGAGATGAGAAATGAGGTGCGTTTTAGAAACCTTTCAAAATCACACGGTGTACCATCTTCTGGGTTTCTCATGCATGTTTTCGATGTAGGAAGATGCCCTTGAACCTGGAGATTTGGGACCCATGGGATGGGTACCACGCAGTATTACTTTAAAGGGTCTGCGTTTGCTCACCCAACCTCACCCAACCTCTCAGCCCCAAGAGTGTCCACCCTTATGTCTCATCCAGCTGTGGGTCTAGATATGGTCAATCCAGGTTGCATCACAGCCTCTGAACGAATTTTGTAAGAATTTCTCTCTCATTCACTGTCTTTGTTTTACGGGTTTTTAAAAGTAATTTATTTTTATAATGGGGTTTAGCTGCTTTTCATGGTTGTGTTTATGCGGCTTTACACCCACTTGACTCACTTCCAGACAGATATCAATACATAGGTTTTAAGATTCTTACTAGTCACATATATTCTTGTGCGGGAAATAGGGGGTGTTGAGTCCAGTTCACTGAGCAAGGAGTAGGTCTTGTCTATTACATATTGGGTGTATGGAACGGTATCTGAGCGAATTTGAAACCCTTGTTTATGCATCTCCCCACCTCACCTTTACTGTTAAGCAGATATAGTGTGTTTTCTAAACGTGTGACTCTGTTCTGTTTTGTAATTCAGTTCAAGTGTAGCGGTTTTTACATTCCCTCTATAAGTGATAGCTTATGATAAGTGTCTTTTTCTGTGTGACTTATTTCACTTAGAATCGTCGTACCTAACTCCACTCATCTTGCTTCTACTAGCCTTATGAGACATTGATTTCATGTCTGAGTGATATTCCATTGTACATAAGGACCACAACTTCTTTATCCATTTTTCTCTTTCCTGGGATATTTAAGGTGTCATGAAGTGGAGGTTCTTGTCAACAGAGCAGCCCTAAACTTTCCGGTGCCTGTGTCTTGCTGATTTTTAGTTTTTCCAATTTATACGCCCATGAGTGGACATGCCCTATGCTCCCTAAGCTGTTTTTTTTCCATGTTTCAGGACACAACGTACACTTCTCCAGAGTGGCTGTTGTCAATTTACATCCCGCCCATCAGTGTAGCAAGGCTGCCATTTCTCCATGGCCTGTCCTGCATTTCTGGTTTTGACACTTTTTGCAGCATGGCCCTTTTCACCGATGGGAAGCGAGACTTCTTTGTAGCGCTGATTTGCCTTTCCAGGTTGCTTGGTTGGCCAAAAAGTGCGTATGCGGTTTTTCCTGAATATATTCAGGAAAAAACGCATACGCCCTTTTTGGCCAAGGGCATCATTGTCGACGTTTTGCCGCTTTTCATGTGCTTTAAAGGCGATTCGTATCTACCTGCTGAAATCTGTTTCCTGCAATTCTGCCTTGCTTTCAAATCCTCTTCGTTGCCTTCCCTCAATATATCTGTGGATGAGAGTTATCATTTATAACTCTGCGGGTTTGTGAATTGCAGTTTCCCTGAGCTCCATTTTTCAACTGTCTTTTTTGGGAGCTGGCCGCAAAAGCGCGGGATTGCCTCAGGCCCTATTCTGCTTCTGGGCGGCAGGCTGAGCCTGTGGTTAATTCTTCTTCCTGTTGGGAAAATAGAGTGACCTGTGCCTGTCCCAACACCTAGATCTAGTCTCTCATTGGTTGCCCCTCTTCCCGTTCATCCTCAGGACAAATTGCAACCTGTAGGGAACAGGAGGTTAAAGGTGCTGATTCTCCAAGTAGGGAGATTGCTAGTAAAGTAGCTGGAATGGCGAAACCGAGCACAAGGAGATGAGAAATGAGGTGCGTTTTAGAAACCTTTCAAAATCACACGGTGTACCATCTTCTGGGTTTCTCATGCATGTTTTCGATGTAGGAAGATGCCCTTGAACCTGGAGATTTGGGACCCATGGGATGGGTACCACGCAGTATTACTTTAAAGGGTCTGCGTTTGCTCACCCAACCTCACCCAACCTCTCAGCCCCAAGAGTGTCCACCCTTATGTCTCATCCAGCTGTGGGTCTTGATATGGTCAATCCAGGTTGCATCACAGCCTCTGAACGAATTTTGTAAGAATTTCTCTCTCTTTCACTGTCTTTGTTTTACGGGTTTTTAAAAGTAATTTATTTTCATAATGGGGTTTAGCTGCTTTTCATGGTTGTGTTTATGCGGCTTTACACCCACTTGACTCACTTCCAGACAGATATCAATACATAGGTTTTAAGATTCTTACTAGTGACATATATTCTTGTGCGGGGAATAGGGGGTGTTGAGTCCAGTTCACTGAGCAAGGAGTAGGTCTTGTCTATTACATATTGGGTGTATGGAACGGTATCTGAGCGAATTTGAAACCCTTGTTTTATGCATCACCCCACCTCACCATTCCCGTTAAGCAGCCATAGTGTGTTTTCTAAACGTGTGACTCTGTTCTGTTTTGTAATTCAGTTCAAGTGTAGCGGTTTTTACATTCCCTCTATAAGTGATAGCTTATGATAAGTGTCTTTTTCTGTGTGACTTATTTCACTTAGAATCGTCGTACCTAACTCCACTCATCTTGCTTCTACTAGCCTTATGAGACATTGATTTCATGTCTGAGTGATATTCCATTGTACATAAGGACCACAACTTCTTTATCCATTTTTCTCTTTCCTGGGATATTTAAGGTGTCATGAAGTGGAAGTTCTTGTCAACAGAGCCGCCCTAAACTTTCCGGTGCCTGTGTCTTGCTGATTTTTAGTTTTTCCAATTTATACGCCCATGAGTGGACGTGCCCTATGCTCCCTAAGCTGTTTTTTTTCCATGTTTCAGGACACAACGTACACTTCTCCAGAGTGGCTGTTGGCAATTTACATCCCGCCCATCAGTGTAGCAAGGCTGCCATTTCTCCATGGCCTGTCCTGCATTTCTGGTTTTGACACTTTTTGCAGCATGGCCCTTTTGACCGATGGGAAGCGAGACTTCTTTGTAGCGCTGATTTGCCTTTCCAGGTTGCTTGGTTGGCCAAAAAGGGCGTATGCGTTTTTTCCTGAATATATTCAGGAAAAAACGCATACGCCCTTTTTGGCCAAGGGCATCATTGTCGACGTTTTGCCGCTTTTCATGTGCTTTAAAGGCGATTCGTATCTACCTCCTGAAATCTGTTTCCTGCAATTCTGCCTTGCTTTCAAATCCTCTTCGTTCCCTTCCCTCAATATATCTGTGGATGA